>NC_134575.1:159853971-160027310 GCF_050947875.1 Dermacentor variabilis
GCACTCGCATTTGGCAGGTGAGGGCTCTTGTGTGCAGTTATGAAATCAGATTTCGAACGGAGAGAGGTGTTGGAACTGTTGAGTGCGCAGTGCTTGTGATGAAGAAATGCCATTGCACTGGGTCTAGAAGAGCGAGCGATTCTCGGACGCTGATCGTGTTTACGACGCTGTGGCTCCGTTTCATCACCGATGACAGAGCAGCCATCTCAAACGACTGCTGCAATACGCACTCCTCAGCATCGTCGTCCCCCTCGTCGCATCGACGCCTTGTGAGCAGCTACAGTGACGTGCCGATAATTATTTACTGTGCGCTACGCGCCACAATGCAGGCAATGAAACCGTGTTGTGCGGCCATCTCAGCCCGAGAAGATGTATGCATAAGCCAGCGACAGTCAACGCTTTGTTTTTGATAGTGGTGCTCAGTACCGATGACAGTGCGTTGTGCGCGTTTTATGTCGGCGGTCAAGATTGTTGATGCCTCTCAGCTCGACACCGCGTCGCTGTTGCCGGAAGATAAGTTGGGCGTGGCCCAACTGTAGTGGGTGCGCGCACAAGAGTTACATGCCTCGCGCGGGGCGTGACCTCTGGTTTTGATTGACAGGCGAACTCGTGCTAAACTCGTACATCGCGAAACCCCCTCCGAGTTCAACTCGGTAACATGGCGGCGGCGGCAGCAGCCTGTTTCATTGCATCCAGCGGCAGCAAGCGTCAGTATGACCGTCCAGGCCCGTTCACCTACATGACCGACGGGGATTTTCAGCGTCATTTTCGCCTGTCGAAGACATCAGTGCGCTGGCTGTGTGACGAGCTAGGCGAAGACTCTCGTCTGCGGAGACAGCCTGGCGGGCTTCATTCGCTCACCGTCGTAGAGCAAGTCATCTGTGCGCACCGTTTCTACGAGACTGGGAGTTTTCAGAGAAGCGTCGGCGCCGAGCGTTACATTGGACGCCATCAAACTACTGTTAGCCACTGTGTCAGAGATGTGTCTGACGCGCTTATCGATGCGGCAGTGCGTAAGCGGTGGCTAGCTTTCCAGAATACTGCGGCTGAGCGGGCATATATAAAGGAATGCTTCCTACTTCGTGGGAACATTACGAACGTAGTCGGGTGTGTCGACGGAACGTACGTAGGAATTAAGGCGCCTTCAATGTCAGCGTTACTGTGATTAACATTGAAGCAATGTTTAGACACGCCATATTGCCAAATTTGTCACTTCTGTGTAGCCGACTTAAATTTTGTGTTAGCGACATCTCACATGCGGCTGCTTATGATACTGATTTTTTCGCTGGTTGATGACTTTTGGCCGATTGTTCTACTTGCCTGTCAGGGTGCCTTCCAAATGGCTCACTTTCTTGGGAAAGAGGTTAATTAAGTATAAATAGATAAATGGATATCACAAATTGTGTGAAGTAACCTATGAATCCTAATCTCATAAAGAACTTGGGGTTCTTCATTGGTGAAGTTACTTAGTATGCACAATGCTGAATTTTGGTCATGCTTAATCTATCGGCCGCACTATGAAACAGCGAGGCATTGCACAATTTGTTGCAGCGCGAGATGTGGATGTTGCGCCAAGCCGGTTGTGCCTGTGCGTTTGTGGCGAAATGAAAATGCATTGAGAATCTTAGTGTGTTGGCTTGCATGAAGAAAATACTTCAGATTGTTTGCTCTGTTCACCGTCGATGCATGTGCCAGAGGTTCAGTGTATCTTCTTTTTTTTGGGGGGGTGGCGTTATTCTGGATGGATAAATTGTATATTTTCGTCTCATAATGGGGCTCCAATTCTTAAGCAGTAGAATAATGCACATCCAGTGCTCTGCAGAACTCTGTACGTGAAGATGTCATGAACCACCAAGGCAGAATTATATATCGGGAGAAATGGGGTGCAGGTGCCAATGAAAAGTGGGTCTTTAACCCAGCATGATAAAAATAAAAATTGCAGAGCAAATAGACCATTTGTACAGCTTTAGAGCAATGATTACACAAAACGTGATATGCTCAAACGAGTAAACGCTTGCCGCAATGCCAAAGTAGGCTGAGCGACGTGCAGCGTATATTGGCATTGAACATGTCTCGTAACCGTTATGTTTATTGTAAGCCCTCGCTGTCGCACCTTTCCCTCCGACACTCCCTTTACTGAAACGTGGCACTGTCTTTCCATTGGTGTCATGATGATAATGGTAACGGCAGCAGCAAAGCTGGTTAATGCTTGCCCCTGTGATTCCTGTGAGTTTAGTGGTAAGGAATATGGCACGTGCGTACATACACCTGTGCTGCAAAATTTAACATTTGTGATTTTTTGGGGAGCTAATTTGTGTTGGGAAATTTCAAAGATGTGCACCATTGTGGCCTAATAACTAGAGCATCGGTGATGTTGAAGACTGGGTGTATTGGTATAGTAGCTTGAAGTTTAATTGCAGAACAAATTGACAGGACACAAAGAAGAGAAGTACACACAGCAGAATGCTTTGCTGTGTGTGTTACTCTTCTTTGTGTGCCGTTGAATTGTTGTGCGATCCAACTTCAAATAGAGCATTGGGCTTCCTTGGTGCAGGACTGAGGAAGTGTGAGCTATTCGACAACATGCCAGTGCGTTGCCACACAATTATGGAAGTCGGAAGGTTTGCAAACAAAGCTTTGCTTTCAAATCCACCTGCTCATGTTATACAAGCACTGATTGAAAGAACCATCATACAAAAATAATGGTGAAATCAATGGCCTGTGAAAAGTGTAATTTGTATATTGACACTGTTGACATAATAGGTGCCATACCGGCCTCAAAATTGTACTGGACAGAGCAGTTTGTTTCCTATGTGAAGCGCAACCTCCCATTACTTGCTGTGCAGACAACCAAGCTCAGTTTGTTTTGACGTGCTACACAACATTCACTGTAATCTGTTTTTGATTCTAAAGAAGTGCCAAGCACCACCACTTTTTCAAGGACGTCATGGGAATATTTGGCGAGACCTTTTGCAGCCCCTCATAATGGAAGTGTGGCCAGCCAGCTTTGCTTGGATGCCGTTATAGATTTCTGCTCCTGATCATTGTGTGTTATCAAGTTGCAGAAGTCTGTGCAACTGGTGCAAGGCATTAATTACATGTTTCAATAGTCGGATACAACTTTAAGAGGCTGCGGAATCTGCACTTTAAGGCAGGTGAACACAAGCCTGCACCAATGGGCATGCACTCTAGACTGACATTGTGCCGCCGGACAGACTAATACCTGCTCGTTGGAGAGGGACTATTTCTTTAGACGTGGAGGCAATCGGCTGCTGCGCTTTGGTCATCTGGGCGGGGCCTCTGCTGTCTTCTGAAGTTTTTTCCGACTGTAAAGGATGCTGCTTTTCATACAACACAAAAGGACAAAGTGTACAATTATTTGGCCTATGAAATGAATACATCAGAAGTGTGCTATGCAAGGGCTTAAGATGTGTGAAATATAGTACATGCAATTATAAGACAATGTTAAAAATATGTGGTATCGAACATGCATGTAATGGCACATTTGAAACGGGGTGTGTTGCAGTCATATGCACAGTCTAAAGGTGATAGCATTATTAAGCTCCTGCTGTTTCCTGTCTTCATTGTGAATTACACACACCGTTCATCTTGTGGCTAATCAACACGCACTGTATTCTTGCACATAGAAAGAACAAACAGCACAATGACGTGTATGCTGCATTAGTGTATTTTTTATTTACATGGTCCAAGAGTGGCACAGGTTGTCTTACGTTTTTGCCTATTTTGAAGGGACACCAATGCATGTTACAAGTCTCCTAATATGCACAGCACAATGTTTACTGCAATAATTTTATTCATATTCTTGAATAATAAACAAAATATTAAACTGAAAGCTCCTTTATAAGGTGCCTTCTGTGGGCTCGACAGGAGAGCAGTGAGGGCACCGATGCTACTGTTGCAGAGCAGCCCTCTGTACCTCTGCCACACTTTCAAGAGCACGTGCCTGGCGCTCGCCTACTGCCACCAGGCGGTTGAGTGCCTCCAGCAGCAGAATGTTTTGCTGCAAAAAAGTATTGGAATGAATCAGCCGCGTACAAATCATTATTTACAAAGAAAAATGCTCGTTGCACTATTAGTACTAAGTGCCCTTAACTGCGGAAACCTCTAGTGTAGTATGCATAATTAAACAATGCGTTGCGACAACGTTGCTTTATTTTTCATAACTGGGGTTTTCTTTTTCAGAGCCAATTGTCATGTTGATTAATGTGCCAGCAGCTAAGGTGGCCCCGCACCTTCACGAATCTCTACTGTCAGCACCACAAACCTATTTTTGTTCGCTGCAAAACAAATGCCTCACCCTACAATCCCGTCTTATATGAGCTGATTGCATCCTATGCCTACAAACATCATATTTTTGTCCCATTACGCAATTTTCTACCATCCTCGGCTGTAGTTCTCTCTCCTTGACATCCATTCTATCATGCTTATGTAATCACCTGATATGAATTGGCAACAAGTGATCGAATACGTGCATGGCCTGCCTGCCGATTCCTTTCTTTTTTCTTAATCTCAACTAGCATATCAGTTGCCACGGTTTACTACGCCACTGTCATTGACATCTCAAGTTTCTTTGTTGGCCTCCAGGTTTATGTCCCATATTGCATAACCGGTAGAATGCAATGATTCTAAACTTTTTTCAAGGATATCGGTAACGTGGCGATCACGATTCGGTAATGCCTTCCATGTGCTGTTCAACCCATGAAATGTTTGTACAACTTTCCTGCTTTATATCAGTACCTGCTATTGATATTTCACCTGGATAAAGATACTCTTCCATAAATTTTGCGGGCTTAATGACACTCATGAATTTCTGTTATCTTACCAAGTTAGTGAAGGTTACCTTCATCTTTTCCATATTTTCGCGGGCCCACTTGCATGTAGAAGCACGAACACTCATTGGTTCTCACTGCCTTCTTTAAACTGCTGGACATTCAGTTCGTTACTACGAAAGCGACTTAATCCGTGCACTCCTGTTATGCTAAATATGAAACAGTAGAAATATACTTATCTGCAGTCTGTCGATGTCTCCTTCACTGTGTTGGTAGCGAGATCCATCGTCGGCACCACCTCCTTGTCGCATCGTAGCTATATAGGATGTCTGCCTTTTGCCCACACTATGTAATGTTCGTGACGCTCGCAGTCACGCAGAGTGGAGAAACTCGGCGCACTCTCAGAAGCAACACCGGACAAGTTGTTTCTTCAGCACTGCGCCGTGAACAGTAGGTGCGCGTTGCGATCTGTAAAATCGCCGAAGCTATTGGCAGTCTTTCGGGGTGCACGGAAAGATTGCTCACGGGGGAACAGAACTATCCAAGAAATAGTGGTCATCGTCGAGCCTGATCACTACGTCGCGCACTGTAAGCTCGTTGTAGGAGTTTGTTTACACTGGGCGCCTCCGATGCTTAACCGCCATGCTCGCCCGCTCGCCCGGTGAATGGATGTGATGACGCCACCACAGCGTTCCCTCGTGGTATAATGCGAAGCGTACTAAATTACAAATTAGTCTAATGCACATTCAGTGTACATGTTGTAAGCTTTAAAATGCTTCTAAACCACGTTAAACTAACTAATAATATTGTACTAAATGCGTTTGTTTTATAACTCGCTTGTGCATGTAATGCACTCGGTGCAACGACAAACAAGTGAAAGAAGGCACGACCATGCACCGACGGTATGATCACGTGAGCCCCAGTTTGTCGACCGCCCAGAAGGCAACGCCCAAGGAATGATAGCCAGCCAGAGTGAATCTAGATAAACCAATGAAACTGGAGGCTTGTCGAAAAATAAACTGTGTCTCGGTACTATTCGTGCTTTCATCTTGGGGTGTCGCCAGAGCTCGTGAAGATCCCGAGTTTCGCCAAACTCGGCGCATCCTGCATAGCACCCCAGAAGAGGCTTTGCAATCGGAAAAAGCGCCTGTTCCGCATCCCAAAAACAGTCGCTTGGCATCTAAGTGGGACGCTTACAAGTACGCCAACGAAGCTTACACAGCAGCTAAAAAACTCGCTAAAGTATGTTTCAAGGACACACTTTGCCTACAATACTTACAGTACACCCGAAAAAGTTTTGGCGCAGCATAAACCCTTCCAAAGATAATACAATAACCTTAGCTGATTCTAGTGGATCAAAAATGGCCGACGCTGAATGTCCCCGAATTCTGAACTCCGTATTCTGCAGTAATGTCATTGTATGTCCTGATCCTGTATTTCCAACCTTAGATAGCTCCAATTACCTGGCTATGGATTTTATTGTGATCGAGCCACTTGGGGTATAAACTGTACCTAAAAACCTAAAGGAGTCGTCAAGCCCTGGCCCAGACCTGGTTCCCGCAAAGTTTTTGAAGAACACTTCTGTTTACTCATCTTTATTACTTTAAAAATATTCCAGCAACCTTTGGACACCCATCAGCTCCCTGTAAGCTGGAAAATGGGGAAGGTGGTTCCACTTCACTAGTCCGGCAACAAATGCTCACCCCATAACTACCGCCCCATTTCCCTCGCTAGCGTTCCTTGTAAAGTACTCGAACATATGTTCTTCTCTCATTTAGTTAAGCACTTAGACGATAACTAATTCTTCACACGCCCGCAGCACGGTTTAGCGCAAACGTTTGTCCTGTGAAACACAGGCTATTTTGTTCACTCACAATCTTCATCTTATCCTTGATAAAAGTTCATGCGCAAACTGGTGTTTTCTTCGACTGTGAAAAGGCTTTCGACAAGGTATGTCACAAACTACTCATTTTTAAACTTAGTAAACTAAATCTTGACTCAAATCTGTTTGCATGGCTAGAGCACTTTCTTCTTCATCGATCCCAGTTCGTTGCATTTATTAACCACTTCTCTACATTTAGGGCTGTTGAATCTGGCATTCCTCAAGGATCAGTGTTAGGCCCTCTCCTTTTTTAATTTTTTATTAACGACTTACCCAATGAAATTCATTGTAACATTTAACTCTTTGCCGACGATTGCGTTATTCTTTGTGAAACATCTCTCGCCGCTGACACTAACACTCTGCAAAACAACATTAACGCTGTTTGTAGCTGGTGCGACTTGTGGTCAATGAAACTAAACTCATCCAAGTGCAAAACCATGCGTGTAACCAGCCATGAACTTCCTCTTCCGACCTACATCCTACAAATAGCTAGGTGTCCATTTAACCTGTACCCTTTCCTGGTCTTTACACATCGACAGTGTAATCAATAAAAGTAATCGCACGTTAGGTTATATCCGTTGAAACTTCTCTTCGGCTCCGTCATCTTTACAGTTAGTTTTGTACAAGAGGCTAATTAGAAGTAGAATGGAATACGCTTCATCAATTTCGAACCCATATGCTGAGACACTAACCGAGTCTCTCGAACGTGTTCAATATAATGCCTCGCGTTTCATCCTAAGCAATTATAACCGCACGGCTGGCGTAACTTCTACGAAAAACATCCTCCAACTTCCGTCGATTTCTGCTCGTCGCAAATGCTCTCGCCTAGTACTGTTTCATCAAATATACTTCCATAATTCATATATGCGCGATAATCTTATTTCATCCCCAACCTCAACCCCAACCCAACATCCTCGCATTGATACTCATCACAAAATTGGAGTTTTGCAGTGTCGCACTAAAGCTTGTCATGAGTCTTTTCTCCTCGGACGTGTCAAGAATGGAACCACCTTCACGGCGCATTGATTGCTATTGAAGACCACGAACAATTTCGTACGGCCATAATCGACACCATCGCTTCGTGCTTCACATGTCTATGACTACGTCACTTGCTTCCTTCTTTCTTTTCTTTGTGTTGTAACTTTTTTTTACCCCACTCCCCTCTGTAATACCTTGCGGTCTTGAACGTATAATAAATGAAATGAAATGAAACAGCGAAGACAGCTTCACTTACTTTGATTTCCGCAGTGAACGGTATCCGCCAATATTTTGTGTTCTACTTTTCAATTACCTTATTGGCACTTTGTTATAGCTAACCTACATCTTAAAGGTAAAAAAGCTTAAACGAGCATCTTCAAATATAGAGCAACCTGTTACGCTTGTTTCTTTCTAAAAAAAAACATGTTCGTACAAAATTGAATTTGCTGCAGACGTTTGATGCAAGTACAACAGTTACCAGTACTTTGATCCATAAAACAGTTGAATCTGTGTAGAAGGAAAAGGCCAGTTACACCCATACTAAATAGTCATCCGTTCTAATTCAGGCTGGCGGCAAGTGCTGGAATTCTTTATAAAGCCCAGGACCTTGGGTTTTATTTTGGCATCGACGACAGGCAGGAAATTTTAGGATGCTTTACGTAGAACAAGATGAGCTATCGAGGTCACAGTGTACATGAGACTAGCGTATGAGGCGCTTTCTTTATGTAGCAGTTCTTTCCTCATTCTTGTGCTTAAATAAAATGAGATCACTGAAAGTAAGCCGAAAGTGCTCATAGGCGATGTCTTACAAATTTCAATAATAAGAACACTGTTTTCAAATTGCATGGCGGGGAATGCTGCAGATTGTAAAGCGGCAAATCAGGTGACCGTAGTCAACACATTGGAAAGGCAGTGATTTAAAAATATTATTTTACGGCTATACAATTTGCCAAGCTGTGTTGGAGCCCTATTTTCTTCAGAAGCATTTTTCAAAAACAGTGAAATTAAAGCTCCAGCATAAAAAAGCTGTTATAACACACGCCAAGTCTACATTAGAATTTTCAAAGACAATAAGGTGCCTAAATTCTCACTTTTATTAAGACAATAAGCAGCAGGTGAATACAAATCAAGCTGACAAGGTCCTAAAATAATTAAAATAAGTTATTCGGTTTTACGTTACAAAACCACTTTCTGATTAGGAGGCACGCCCTAGTGGAGAACTCCAGAAATTTTGACCACCTGGGGTTCTTTAACGTGCACCTAAATCTAAGTACGGGGATGTTTTCGCATTTCGTCCCCATCAAAATGCGGCCGCCGCGGCCAGCACTTCATCACACGACATTGGGCTCAGCAGCCCGGCACCACAGCTACTAAACAACCATGGCGGCTTGCCGAGGTCCTTTCAAAATTATCGGCTCATTTACAGTTGAAGGCACATGTTGCCATCTGACTTTCTTGTATGTTTTTCATTCAAACTGATTATAGAGCAAACCTTATGCAAGATTTTCGCGAGAAACCAATATCCCGAAATTATTTCGTGAGGACTTGCATAACTAAAAAGATATTTATTTTTGCGCCCAGACAATGCATTTACAGCAGGAAGAAATAGATATATACATATAGGCACTTGCTTCATTCTTGCTTTCGCATTTCATTTCATTGTGCATACATCATGCAATGCTAACTCATGCAGATAATTTATATATGTAGAGTTATGTTTCTTAAATGAGGTGACTGTTGACTTACTCTTAAGAGCAGCCACTTTCTCGGGTGTTGCCGGAAGCTTCCCGGATGCATGGCACATTGTCCGGCAGGCCTATACAGTCAGGCTTCTTTCACCTGCTTGCACCAGTGTCCACAGGTGCCGTGCCACATCTAATGAGCACTTTGCGTCGGAAGCAGACTTCAATATGTAAGGACACTTGTTGAGTGGCATCACAAATCCCACACCAATCTTCACCTGCGATATGAAGTTTTTTTTTTTCTGAGCTGTACTCTTAGCACTAAAACACACTTGTATAAAACAATATTGTATAGGTTAAATAGGTGCGTTGATTTCTCATGCTGCGCCATAATTTTCAATTTCTGCTCGTCGAACAAGTTTTATTGCAAAATGGGGTTAAGCCCAACCTCACCAAGAAATCGAACTTTTTGTAAACGATTAAACTAATAAAATTTTCCCACTTTAAGGGCAGGAAACAGTAATATATCATACAGTCTAACCTTGCAGTACTGTAATCGACGGTGAAAGCGAAACAATTGGTTCAAATAGGCACAGCACAATGCAGCGTGCAGTGCAAGAACGAGTGCTGTGAAGGCCTCCAAGATTGCAAGCAGTGTCACAAAGAGAACAGTGCAGCACACGTGACTTAGAGAGCTACACGTGCCAGTCTCCAACTGCCAGCGCCATAAAACCCTAGATGGCCTTGTTCTGAAGCACACTGGACACGTGCCTCATATATAAGATTGCCTTTGCATGGTTGAAAATGTGTGAATTCCCTTATGGCTTCTGAAAACCGCGCGCAGCACTCATTCATCACGGCAATCATATTTTCATCAGCACTAATGTGCAGCGGGCAATGTGCCAAGTCCAGGTGCAACTTGAAACTTCAGATCTTTGTGTGCACCCTCCTTTTACCGCGACCACGTTTGAAATATTTGTTGCAACAGTGCAGCGCTATGAAAATATGTTCAATTTATGTGGACGCATTTTCAGCAAGCATGGTCTGAAAATCGTAAATTATTGCAATGAAGTGTGACTTGAACCAATAACTTGTTTTGGTTGCTAGGGGCGAATACACCACAAGGAACAAGGAATGAGACGGGACCAGAGCGCCACTTTCAACTCCTTCATTCGGAGGCACACCACACACTTATATAACCGTCTTAGACACAAGGAGCGAAATCAGATCAAGATTGATATAAACGCGAACTGGTTAAATATTTCTTTTCAGCCATAAACAAAAATATTGATGGGTCGCTGACGCACATGCTTTCTTTCTTTCCGATAAAGAAAACTTCAATTACTTCCCGAGCTTTTTTATCTTTAGTCTTTGCTAAAATCCGCGCCCCCGCAAGACATGCCTCACAAGATGGTGACGGGCAGGACTTAATGTGCTTGGTTATGTTTGGTCCTTCTTTATCAGGCTATTCATTTCTTTCATGTTCCCTAATTCGGCCATTAACGCAGCGCCCAGTTTGCCCTATGCAGGAGCGGCCGCATGAAAGGGAAATTTCGTACACGACAACTTCGGCGCACTTCATAAACGGTCGCCTATGCTTGGTGCCGCATCCATTTTTATCTTCTCGTATTCTCTCGATACAAGAACAAAGGCTTCCTAGCTTTTGGGGGGCTGAAAACACAAGCGGCACCCCATGTCTGCTAACAACCTTCTTTAAGTTGTGGCCATCTTGGGTACATAGGGCACCACCACAGGCCTCACTACCTGATCTCGACGGGGATCTTCCCCAGTTCTCACAGCCGCACTCTTCAGCTTTCGCAGCAGGCTTTCAGCGACTGCCATCGCAATCGAAACAGGGAATTCAGCTGAAGACAGCCTGGCCAATTGGTTCTGGATCCTAAACTGCATCCTGTGAGGGCACCATTTTTCAAGGGTGGATTTCAGGCAAAGTGAAGCAATCCCGCTTTTTATTAACTTCGGATGGGCGGAGTCGTAAGGCAGAAGAAATATGATCCGCACAAACTCAATATTTATATCTAGAAACTGTAGGCAGGTACCCTCAGGCCTTCAATGGTGAATTGCAAGCCACTACCATGTTGTCGGAATATGGATAAAATATCATGCGCATTCTCTGCAAAGTTCAAACTTCTGTCCTTACCTAAAAATTTCAATAAATCATCCCCGGATCCAAAAACTTTAAAAACGTGCCTAGCCGGTAAAACCTGACGTAAAACTTGATCCATTTGTGAGAGAAAAATATTACACAATACTTGCGCCACACAGGATCCTCTTCATACGCCGACTTTCTGCAGAAAACACTGCTGGTGAAATGTTATCATAGTTGATTGCAAGAAAAACTATAAAAGGCTTAAAAATCATCAATGGAAGTTCTCGCATTGTTCTGAAAGGAAATGGGTTCGTTTTTTTTTTCAATGCACTCTCGGACTGCAGCAAACAGGGCCTTGTGAGGAACAGAGTAGAATAAATCCAGCACATCGACGGAAAAGGCGCGCCCAACATCAGATTGCAATTTTAGGAAGTCGCAAACTTCGTCAGATTTCTTTGTAAGAAATCGGTCGTCTACTTCAAGTGTATTCAAATGTTTCAACAAAAACTGGCTTAGTTCCTTCTGCCACGAACCTTTTTCCGTGAATATTTTTCTAAACAGCATAGCTTGCTTATGCGTTTTTACTGAAAAGAAGAATTTCAAGGCATTATTTTTGCTTTTTCCTATCTGTTTGTCAAGACGGTCTAAACCGAACTGCTCACATAGTGCGACACCTCTGCTCTTAACTCTAGTTGCTTTGACTTTGACCGGCGCGAAATTCTTTTCTAGTGCCTGTGCAACTCTTTCCAAAAATTACCTTGACATAACACACCAAACCCTCCCTCCTTATCGGCTTGTAAGAGCCTGAGGTGGTTATTTCTGAAGTACATCACAATGGCTCCAGTTGAAGTTTCCTTTTGACGTGAACGCCCCTGGTCGAAGGATTTGAAAAGGCGCTTAACGCCTTGCAGAAGGCACGTCTCTTGTTCCTCTGATTCGGCCTTTCTGGCGATTCGTCGATTGATGGCAAGCAGCTCATGCGGTGGAACTTGCGGCTCAAGTCCACACTTGGGTCCTTTTTCCAGGACAGTTCACATATTGGGTAGATGAATGTCCCCTTCAACCACCAACCCACTCCCACTCATTTGGTTCTTCTTCTTATTTCTTTCCTGCAGCAATTTGTCTGGCATGCACACCAAGATCTGTTCAGTCATTCTCGAAGCTGACTTCTTAATGGACCGAAAATTCTCAGCTAGACAGGTAAGGTATTGTTTTCCACAAGCGGTGCGTAGATCATTTAGCAGGTGAATGTGACGCCAGAATTCACACCTGAGGATCCTTCTTATGCGCTTCACATGACCCCAGGAAGGTAAAACTGGCCGGAAAAGAGCCCTTAGTTCAGCTGGTACCAATGCATTCTTGATACAAAAGGCAATGTTTCTTGCCTGACAGGTATATGAGACAGCAGATGAAATCCGCTGATCCATGAAACACGGAGCTGTCACATATAAAGAAAGGCCCACTGTGCGAGAAATATAGCTTAAATGTACGTCTTGTTGGGCGAGTTGGTTACAATTGGCCAATTAGTAAAGATAAAAAAGCTCGGGAAGTAATTGAAGCTTTCTTTATCGGAAAGAAAGCAAGCATGTCCTTCAGCGATCCATCAATATTATTATATATGGCTGAAAAGAAATATTTAACCAGTTCGCGTTTCTATATATCTTGATCTGATTGTGTCCCTTGCGTCTAAGACGAATATAAGTGTGTGGTGTACCTCCGAATAAAGCAGTTGTAAGGGGGGCTCTGTCCCGTCTCCTTCCTTGTGTCTAGGGTGTGTTCGCGCCTAGTACCCAAGCTTAATTGTGACCAACTCGCCCAACAAGACGTACTTTTAAGCAACAATTTGTTATGTGTGGGATTGTTATCAGCGAGAACTGCAGTGAACATGAATGGAAGCTGCTGAAATTATTTTTTACGTATGGTGCTCCAGTAATAGCAAAAGAAAAGGCGTTTCACAAACCGCTGATAAGCCATCCCTGATTTCACTTCTTCACTACACTTGTTACTCGCACCCTTTTCCTACACTACAAAGTGCAGCCAAAGCTAAGATTTACAATGCGTGGCAGAAGAAAGCATCCTCCATACTTCGACCCTAATCGCCCTCTCCATGAATGTGGCTGTATGGAAGCTTCAATGCTGCACAATGCGTAAGACGTCCACGATTGTCGGAACATAAACTTGTTTTAAATAGCTAAACCAAGGTTTGTATAGGTCTTAGAGAAAAATTAAAGGATATTCAAGGACTTTCCAGACTCTGCGAAAACTTTTACAAGGGTGCAAGATCCCATCCAGTAACAGGAGATAAGATCGGCATGCTGATCTTATCTCCTTGTGTTAAAGTGCCTACTGCTTAAATAAAAGGTTTGAAGTTCAGTGCTTGCGCTCAGCAGTATCTGCGACTTTTCACATGCCCCTTTTTGTGGTGATGACAAGTTTCACATTTCAAACTAAACAATTATTACGGTTTAAACTGAACCATTATCAAGCTTTAATTATCGTCTAAGTAACAAACATGAGGCTGACTTTTCTTGAGGCGAAAGTGCGTCGATTCGGAGTCAACAGTGCACAGTGAAGCCTCGTCACTGCGAACACCACATTAACACACTTTTCAGAATAACGAGCTTTTCGGAAATCCCCAGCTGACTTCACATTGTTTCCATGTAAAAATATTTCAGTAGTATGAACTTCAGAATACCGAATTTTTCAGAATAACAATGGTTATTTTGTTTCCATACAATCTTACACCTTTTTCTGTTGATGTAGTAGATCTCTTTCATTCATTGCACAAAGCCAACATTTTGCACTGTCCGTGAAACCATCAATGTTTTTGGACCTGTTGCTTTTCAAAACTACTCGTTTGAACATTGATAACTTGAGGAATTTATAAGATTTTAGCTGCGCTCTACAGCTGGTGTGGTGCGCTCTAGAGCGGGTGTGGTGAACAGGATGCCACTTTCATGCGGAACATCTTACGTGAGCTAGACCAGCTAATGCATCAATGAGCGGTAGAGAGAGCACCGCACCGCTGTTAAGTCATTGGCAGGGGGTGGACATTGTTCAGATCACGGCAGGCGGTGCTCGTGCATGCCTGACTTTCAGGGCACCTGTGCCATGCGCAGCTTTGCAAAGCAAGCTAGAAAATGTTTGAAACTTTGTACATTAAAAATGAAGCTGGTAAATGTGTGATCACTGTTTCCCTTGCCTTGCGTGACAAGGAAAAAGGATATCTCAAGCGGCACTGGAATTATCTCGAATGACAACTGCACCTTCTGCATCTTTTTGTAGGCTTCTGTGCAATATGTGCGTTGCTGTTCTTGTCATTAAGGCCTTAAGTTGATGTCTAGTGCCCATTCAGTCTGTGCTTCTGTGTGTGCCTTCGTGCTTGTCATCATGTCCAAGTTCAGCTCCCACCAACTAATCCTCTCTTCTACATTGATCAGACGTACATATTAGCATGCTTTATAAAAAGCCAAAGGAGTAGTGCTATACTGACGGGACATAAGAAATGGTACGGACGTTCTGTCTCAAAACACTTCAATTTGGTGTACGCTCATGTTTACCTTTTGAGTGTGAGACAAGGGACACAAGGAAGACAACAGGACACAAAAGCTATCAAATCAACATTTATAATGTGCGCACTTGTGCTGCACAAGCGTTCTTTAAGACGAAAGGCACAAGTTGTAATACAAATGTACAAGATCATGATAAACTGTGCTTGCATAAAAATAGAATAAATAGGCACGGAGCGATTGCAATTCTGTGTCATTTAGAGAGTATTCCTCTTTGTAAAGCAATCATAAAGAGCGCTGGCTGGCACATGTCCGATTTTTTAAGTGGTATGCCTCAGTGATTTTTTGATCAATCGGTTGCCTTAGGTGAACAAAATAGATGAACAATCTAAATCTGGCGTGCATCCCTAATCGTGCCAATGCGTCATCAAGTGGGACGAGCATACTTGCCCTTTGAGTGACGAATGGTGCTCTCCTGGGCTCATGCGCATGCGCCGGCCACTGTGCCACATGTACAGGGTCGTCGATCCTGAATAAGAACACGGTGCAGAGCTGCTGCACTGCGCAGAGAGCCAGCGCACAGAGCACGGTCGTACAACGAAGCTAAGCGACACAAGCGCACAGGGTCTCGCAAGTGGGACTTCGTATCCTGTGTCATCCGCTAAAGCATGGCGCGCTCCGGCGCTTTAGCAGATCACACGAAGCTCCCCCTCTCTCCTGCACCGTGCACACTCGCACTTTGAGGGGCGCGGCAACGCTGAGTCATGTTCGTACTAAGAGTGGACGACCTTGTATAGGTGACCAAATATACACACGATCAGAGGGATAGAATAGACTTCAGTGCCAATTATGAACACATGACAAATGTAGTGATAATTTGATAGAAATCTCTCTTGCCTGGATGTTTTTCTTAATTCGCTTGTGAAATGCTAAACATATATATTTACAGCAAAAAATGAAGGTAGGCAGATTTTGCAGGACAGTCCACAAGTGAACTGTGTAATGCGAGCAGGCAAGCGAGGTTTGCTTTGTTAAACGTACTACCAAACTTGTCTAGTGCGTGTCAGGGCTAGTGTACTGTATTCCAAAAACGTGTGATCAAATTTATGCAGAGCAGACTCGCCAAGAACTAAATATGTGGCAAAGAAACCTCCATATTTCACTGAGAGAACCGGCAGGTTCGTCAGACTTGGCCGTGCCTAGGCGTAATAGAGCTTCAGGCCACATTAAATCTGTTCATCTGCTTCCACCGACGGTGAAAAATCAGTGAGGCATACTACATAAATAAGGCATGCGTGTGCAAGTGTCCATTATGAATTTACGCAAAAAACGCGTTCTGTCTGGATGACATGGGATATAATTTAGTCTGTACCTATTTATCCTTTTTACACAAACATTGTTTTTTGTGATTTCACACCTTTGTATTGCAACTCACATTTTCCTTCTGAAAGAACCTGTGCACAATATGAGCATACACGCAGTGTTATTATATTTAATTGTTTCATCAAAATAGTCAGTCATTACCAGTGTTCATGTTGTATCGTCTCGTTTTCCTCCCTGTGTAAATTTTGTCCTCTAGAGCTATACGAACTGACTGGCAAAGTAAAAATGACACTAAAAATTTCACCTAGGGGAAACGGCTGGTTCTCAGAAAATGCACAAATACAGTGACAGGTGTCTTTCGGCATACTGTAGGAATAAGGGTGCAAGCTAGCTTCAAAATTGCTGCAATACTTCAGTTATCACACGGCTACAATGCTTAAGATACCCCAGAAATGTAAGTGCACAGCAAAACCAAGCAGCTTTATCAACCATAAATTTAACTTCAGGAGTCACAACATATGTTGTTTCATGAAAATTCATGAAAAATACTTTTAGGATTACGTATAATGCTTCCATTTTCCCAGTAATCGATGGCTTATTGACAGCGTTACAATTTTGACTTGCTGGTGGAACACATTCTCACCTGAATAGCACCAAGCAGAATAAATAGAGCACAGCCTACCTAGTGTTGACCAAATACATGGAAAGAGACCCAAAGGAATAGAATTAATTCTTAACAGCTGTAGAATTTGAGCTTGTTGGCTGATTATCACTATTAAAATTACACCACTGCCAAGCGGATGTTCTTTGTGGTGCTGATGAAATCAAATTCATTTGACGAGCAACATAACAATAACCGGCAAATGCTTTAGCAAGAGCAGGGAGGCAATTTTGCATGATGAGCAAAATTGCATGCTTCTTTAATGATAGAGCATCAATACACTGAGCTATGTACAAGCTATGTGGTCTATGCTGTTTAGACAGAAAGTCGGAAATGATGCAGCTGGATACAGACTCTGCTACAATGCCTACTTGCCTGAATGGGGATCGCTTAAGAAGAACTTAAAAAAGTAGAGCGAAAAAAAAGCAAGCTTACTGGAAAACTCGCTACTGTGGTAACTACAGCGACTGAATACTGGCCTTAATTTATCATTTAAAGAAATTCAAGATCCTGGCCATTGTTCTTGGAACGCGAGAAAAATTATTGTAGATTGATTGCAGAAAGTTGGCCTAGTTCGTATTGACGCAGCTCTCGTGGCATTATTAATAGCGCGAACAAGGTTAACGGAAGAAAGGTGGGGCAAGCCAAAGGGGTAGACTTCAAATAACAGGTTTTATTGATAAGAAACATGCAAAGGGGCCACCGCATGCTCGGTTAATGTGCAGACAGATGCATAAACGAATGTGCCATGTAGGGGACAACCAAACGCGCAATGAAGCTGAGCAGCACCTACAAGAAGCCATCTTAAAGCATTCACCAGGCTCGTCTCAACGTGCAACACTTCTTTATCAAAGAATAATAGTGATGGAGTGCCAATGCATTCATCAACAGCTTTTGAAATGCAAAACACATCAAACATTTCCCTATCTAACTGTCAGGCGAACCGACTGAGCATTCTCATGTTACGAAAACATGGGTAGCATTTACGAGTACATCTTTGGGAGTGGTCAGCCAACTGGCCAGAGCCTGTGAGAGCATTTACAGCGTTCTGATGCTCCCTAAGCCAGTCATTCCGGCACCTGTATAGGACTTTCCACAAGGATCTAAAATCTTGTATATCACCACTACATTACAGGTAACAAAGCGGGTTACATGTTCCTTAGCGCATGTACCTGACTCCCGACATAGTTTACCAACTCACACATTCTTGCGAGCTTTAATGGTGTTGAAAGAACGCCTACACCCCCCTTGTCTTTCCGTTTAGGCAGTGGGACACCCGTGATCGTATGGCACAACCACAAGGCGCCTACTGGGGCGTGCGCTATTGCACGTCCACTGGGCGTGCATAGCTAGTGTCAGTGACTTTCCTGTTGTGTTGATGCATCTTATGCATCAGCACAACGTGCATATGATGCATCACTTATGGTTCTGTCTGCCATTTATCTGAGCATACGGTGGCATCTTTGCATGTTTTTCCAAAGAAAGCTTGTAAGTTGAAGCCCGGCGCTCTGTCGTGTCCCACCTTTTTTTCCATTAGTCCTGTTCGTCCAAGTACCTGTCACAATAAATGTAAATATCAATGGTAAACAATGGTAAACACGTTGCATGCTTAGATTCTTGACATATTTGGCCCATTACACTTTGAATGCCCAAATGTGCAGAAACTGTGCAGAAGCAGTTTGAAACGTGCAAGGTTAAGAACCTACTTCAAGACTTTCAAGAAATATTTTGCGCTGTTCATTACAGTAAAGCACGGCAACGTAAATTAACAAAACACGCATCACGTCACTTTCGACGCGTATTTGCTCCTCTAATACCTGCAAAACCGGGGAGACGCCACTCAATGTCGTTGCTCGCATTGAGTACGACTTGTAGGGAGCGAGTGAACGTGACAGCCATTTACATCGGGTCGCTGTCACGCGCAAGATCACTTGCATGGGGTTCATACTTTCCCGTATAACCGCTCGCAAACCAACAACCACGTAAACAGATTATTGACAACCTCGAAGCACATGTAAGAGAAAAAGCGCCATAGCAGTAAGAATCGACGAATAGGCAGATGAGTCGTTATTATGCAACTTCAGCAGAAAAGCGGAAGTTTGCGCAAATGATGAACACTATTGTTGCTGAACCTAATCTCTCTCATCGGAAGGAAACGCTCATCAATATTTTCAGTTTAGCATTAGGCAAATAAGTTTGCGCCACCAAATTACGTCAACCAGCGCTCAGCAAGCATCATCAATGATTTCACTGTCGTCGTGGGAGTTCTGTTTCCTACTTTCGCAAGACACTCTATGCATACACAAAAAGCACGCACAATATGCGTGTAGTTAGCAAGCACGATTACTCGCCTTTTA
The DNA here is from genome assembly GCF_050947875.1 of Dermacentor variabilis. Lineage (NCBI taxonomy): Eukaryota > Metazoa > Arthropoda > Arachnida > Ixodida > Ixodidae > Dermacentor > Dermacentor variabilis. The sequence continues at coordinate 159,873,261 of NC_134575.1, forward strand.
AATCGTTCGATATCGTCGAAAACCATGCTCAAAATTGTCGGTGCTGCAAAGTAATTCCCACATACATGCCGTTGCATAGTGGACGACCTGCGGAACGCTAATAATACGCATTATCTCTTTGCGACGTCCACCGAACTTTCCACAACCACCAGGGACAACGGGAACGCCCTCCACGGCATGAAAATTGTCGGTCCACATTTGACTGGCGCGCCACGCATACGGCGAGTTTGCAGCGAGACACAAGCTATCTTCTGGCACTTTTGTACACGCGAACTAAGTCACAGTTGATATATATATATATATATATATATATATATATATATATATATATATATATATATATATATATATATATATATATATATATATATATATATATATATATATATATAAGCCCCGGGAGCGAAGTGTTGTTCTCCTGGCGACTCAGGGCGCGGAAAAGATGAGCGGGTCGTAATACGGTTTCAGGCGGTTGACATGTACTGTCTCGCGCCCACGACGACGCAGGTCTGGTGACACGGTGAGCGGCTCGACGATGTAGTTTACCGGTGAAGTGGCCCCGATGTTACGGTACTGACCGTGATAACGGGCCAAGAGTTTGGAAGAAAGGCCAGGAATGTGGGCTGGTATCCAAAGCCACACAAGCGAATCAGGAACATAGTTGTGCGGTGGTTGATGATCACGGTCATGTCTTGTCTTTTGACGTTCTTGAGTTTCACTAGTCAGGGTACGTGCCAGCTGACGGCAATCTTCAGCATATTTGGCGACTTCGGAAAGCGGAGTATACTCTGTAGCGTCAGGTTGGTACGGCAGTATGGTGTCCAAAGGGCATGAAGGCTCACGCCCATACACAAGGAAAAAGGTGGAAAAGTCGGTGGTCGCTTGCGTCGCTGTGTTGTACGCGAACGTAACAAAGGGAAGTACGGTGTCCCAGTTGGAGTGGTCGGATGAAATATACATCCGCAACTTGTCGCCAAGTGTGCGATTGAAGCGCTCGGTCAGACCGTTGGTCTGGGGATGGTACGCGGTCGATTTGCGGTGAATTATCCTGCACTCAGCGAGAAGCTTGGATACCCTCCGACAGGAAGACACGACCCCTATCACTCAGTTATTCTCGGGGAGCACCGTGGCGAAGAACAAAATTGCGAAGAATGAAAAAACCAACGTCACGGGCGGTCGCTGCCGGCAGAGCTGCAGTCTCAGCGTAGCGAGTAAGGTGATCTACGCCGACAATAATCCACCGATTTCCACGCCCACTGCATGGTAACGGGCCGTAGAGGTCGATGCCGACGCGGTCGAATAAACGAGACGGGCATGGTAGCGGCTGCAATGGTCCTGTGAAACGCTGGGTAGGTGTCTTGCCTTGTTGGCATGTAGTGCAAGACTGAATAAACTTTTGCACAAAGTTGTACATGCCTCTCCAATAATAACGCTGACGCAACCTTGTGTAAGTTTTGAGGACGCCGGCATGGGCGCTTAGGGGATCAGAGTGAAAAGACGTGCAGACGTCAGAGCGCATATGACGAGGTATAGCGAGGAGCCTTTACGTCCGTCGGGCATGTAGTTGCGACGATTTAGAATGTTGTCCCGCACGGAAAAGTGGGTTGCTTGGCGACACAGTGCTCGTGTCGAAGGGACGTCCGACGGAGCGTCAAGGTAGTCAAGTAACTTTGCAAGGGTTGGGTCCTTGCACTGCTCTGTGAGCATGTCAGTGATGGTGAACGGTGACAGGTTGGCCGAGGAAGCGGACAAAGACGCCAAATCAGGCGTCAGTGGAGAGCGAGAGAGCGCATCAGCGTCGGAGTGCTTGCGACCGGAGCGGCACATGACGCGGATGTCGTACTCTTGCAAGCGAAGCGCCCAACGTCCCAAGCGTCCAGTCGGGTCTTTCAAGGAAGAAAGCCAACAAAGGGCATGGTGGTCAGTAACAACGGCAAAAGAACGGCCGTAAAGGTATGGGCGAAACTTGCTTAGTGCCCAGATGATCGCTAGGCACTCCTTTTCTGTGATGGAGCAATTTAATTCTGCTTTCTTTAGAGTACGGCTCGCATAAGCGATGGCGTATTCATCATAGCCAGCTTTCCGTTGCGCTAAGACCGCGCCAAGCCCAACTCCGCTGGCGTCAGTATGAACTTCCGTGGGAGCATCAGGGTCGTAGTGGCGAAGAATCGGTGGTGAGGTCAATCGGCGTAACTGCCGATACGCTGCATCACATTCAGGTGACCACGCTGCTATGCCGTTACTGGCGGAAAGTAAACTTGTCAAAGGTGCCATGATGGATGCGAAATTGCGTACGAAGCGACAAAAATAGGAACATAATCCAATAAAACTTCTGAGGGTTTTGATAGACGTGGGCGTTGGAAAGTCGGCAACGGCGCGGACCTTGTCTGGGTCCGGGAGGACGCCGTCTTTGAGATAACGTGACCCAATATGGTTAGTTTTCTTGCAGCAAAACGGCACTTCTTGAGGTTAAGCTGTAGACCAGCAGATGCGAGACAGGTCAGAATGTCATGCAGGCGAGCGAGGTGTGTCGGAAAATCGGTTGAGAAAACGACGATGTCGTCTAGGTAACATAACCAGGTCTTCCATTTGTGACCGCGAAGGATGGTGTCGATCATACGCTCAAAAGTAGCAGGCGCGTTGCACGATTCGAAGGGCATGACGTTAAACTCGTAGAGGCCATCGGGTGTAACAAATGCGGTTTTCGGACGGTCAAGCTCGGCCATTGGAACTTGCCAGTACCCGGAGCGCGGATCCAAAGAACTGAAGTATACTGCGCCTTGTAAACAATCGAGAGCGTCATCGATTCGATGCAGTGGATAAACGTCTTTTCTCGTTATCTTCTTTAGGCATCTGTAGTCGACACAAAAGCGAATGGAGCCATCTTTTTTTCTCCCCAATACGACACGTGAAGACCAAGGACTTTGAGAGGGACGGATGACTCTACGTTTGAGCATGTCGTCCACTTTCTCCGCGATGAGTCGGCGCTCTTCGGCGGAGACACGATACGGGCGCTGTCGCAAGGAGGAGTGGGAACCGGTTTCGATGGTGTGAGAAACACCGGTGGCACGGCCCAGTGACGTCTGATTACAGTCGAAGGAGTTGACAAACTGGTGAAGGAGAGCGAGAAGTTGGCGGCGATGAGGTGGGGAAAGAGCGGGGTCGATGGCGTTGTCAAAAACCACTGAAGGTGATGTGCCGGACACCGGAGCGATGGCGTCAACATGACAGAGGGAGTCGGTAGGAACATCGAGGTCGTCGACGTAGTCGACCGCCTGGAAGTATCCTACGGTCTCTCCACGCAGTAGGCTGATCGGGTACTGGTAGTAGTTGGTGACCAGCATCACAGTTGACCCAGAAGTTACAGTAAGCACGGCAAACGGAAGAACAATGCCCTTGCGTTGAGCAAACACATCGGACGGCGTGAACACCACAGTGGCGTCAGATGTGGCATCAGACGACAAGACGACAACCATCGACGACTCAGGAGGTATGGTTGTGTCGGCATCAACAGTGAGTTTGTCGGCAAAGTGAGGAGAGCTGGTCGGCAGTGATTCACATAGTGGTAAAAGCGACACTTCTGCACGCGAACAGTCAATGACAGCATGATGACGTGACAGGAAATCCCAACCAAGTATGAGGTCGTGAGAGCAAGATGGTAGCACGAAACACTCGATAATGTAAACAACGTCGTTGATGACGACAAAGGCCGTGCATACAGCTGAAGGGTGAATTCGCTGCGCGCTGGCAGTGGCGAGCACCAGGCCAGAGCGAACTGTAGTCACTTTTCGTAGCTTGCGGCAAAGGCTCTCGTGAATGACGGATACGGCTGCTCCGGTATCGACTAGTGCGACTGCGGGTACTATCTCTACAAAAACGCTGATAACATTTTGCGGCGAAGATTGAGGTCTTGAGAACGTCGATGTATTTGCAGTTCCTGCCTCAGGAACTGCAGCAGTCAGTTTCCCTCTTCAGTGGGAACTCGACGACGCAGGGGCGAAATCGAACGCCGACGAGGGGAAGGAGAGCGCCGAGTTTCCGACCGGCGATCAGTGATGAGACGTCGCGGTTACAATGGAGGTGGGGCGGCGTATTGTGGCGCGTAGCTGGGCATGTCAAAGCTGGTACGCTCAGTTGGGGCGCGGCGGCGACAGAAGCGCGGTACATGACCAGCAATGCCGCAGGCGACGCAGATAGGCTGGTTGTCTTGAGTGCGCCACGTCTCGGTGGGACGCAAAAACTGTGGTGACGGCCGGGCAACTGGAAATGAAGCCGGATGCATAGACGATGAAAATGAAGCTGTCTGTGCAGGTGGCCGCACAACCACGGCTGTATAACTGAGCGGCAGCGACGTAGGGTGAGTGGCAAAGGTGGTATGGGCCAGCGCCACACTCACAGGATTGGGTAGGGGTGTTGTAGGAGCTGCAGGAAGCGCTTCAGATATCTGAGTTCGGATGGCTTGCTGCAGCGTTGGACGCAAAGCAGCCGTAGGTGCGTCGTTGTGAGGGAGCAGCGAGAGCTGCCTGGCCACCTCTTCACGAATAAAATCTTTAATATGCTGCGAGAGGGTCGAGTTGGTTATTTCGGTAGAAACCGCGATGCCCGAGGCGGAATCGGCGTGCTGAATGTTCTGGCGGGCGATGGAACGTTGGCGGCGCAGCTCGTCAAAGCTCTGGCAGAGGTTAATGAGGACTGATACGCTAGTTGGGCTTTTGGCCAGCAACATCTGGAATGCGCTGTCCTCGATGCCCTTGAGGATGTGTTTAATCTTGTCATCCTCTGACATGCTTGGATTTACCCGCTTGCACAAATCGAGAACATCCTCGATGTAGCTGGGGAATGTCTCTCCAGGCTGCTGTGCGCGCTGGCGTAGACGCTGTTCAGCGCGTAGCTTACGCACAGCTGGGCGATCAAAGACTTCAGCAAACAGAGTCTTAAACGCGGCCCAGCTCGTAAAGTCTGATTCGTGGTTAAAAAACCAAAGTTTGGCTACGTCGGCTAGGTAGAAAGGCACGTGGGTCAGCTTACACTGGTCATCCCATGTGGTATGGGCACTTACACGTTCGTACGACGACAGCCAGTCTTCCACGTCGTATTCGGCTGTCCCACTGAAGATGGGTGGGTCGCGTTGACGAGGGACGCCGGCGCAGATGACAGTGGCAGCCGGGGGTGCAGGCAACGAGGTGGCGGGATCAGGCATTGTGCTGGGCGATCTTGTTGGCAGGGTTCGAGTGGCAGGGTTCGACTCCAGGACGAGGCGAAGGATCTCAGCAACCTCCACCAAATGCGATGAGGTTTATTGTCGTTCACAACAGTGTGGAACGCTAGATAAATCAAAGCACTCCAAGGGCTGTCCGTAGCACGGGGCTCGCTCGCGATCACGGCACGGCCCTTCGTCTTCCTCTTCAGACGGCACATACGCAGGGCCACGTGTGCTTCATTACAATATATATATATATATATATATATATATATATATATATATCTATATATATATATTGTGACGAAGCAGATCGGCAGGCTGAAAAGCCCCGTTGCCATCGCGTGGCTCGTACCCAGTTCGTTCGCTGGCTGCGCCCTACCTGCTGCTGCCGCGTTGGTGGCTGCTTCTCTACGACCCGAATAAACCCCCTTTACAATTTGGTGGAGGTGCTGGGTACAACCGGAATTCTGGAACTTCGCAACCGGACACTGCAGTAAAGAGTGTTTTCAGGATTCACATGTCTCAGGAATACTTATTACCTGCGGGGGTTCTTTAACGTGCACAAAAATCAAAGCACACGGTAACTAGGGTGTTCATGCACTTCGCCCCTATCGAAATGCGGCCGCCGTGGCCGGGAAGCGAGCTCGCGTCGTCGAGCTCAGCGACGCAACACGCATGCATTTACCGCTAACAAGCGGCGGATGTCAACACAATTCAACAACGCGGCACGACTAAACAAACGGTTGCGCGCTAAAAACCGGCTTATCACTATTCCGTTTTCATCGAGCGGCCGCGATATTGCACGCGAATACGAAAGTATGGTACTTGACTCGGCGCACTGCAGTTATCCATACTTGTCCTCTGTCCTTCTCGTACCACTTCCACGGAAATCTGTAGAATTTCACGGGCGGCGTTCGACCTTTCGTGTTTTCGAGGCTGTTGTAGCAATCAACAACACAGCAGTATTGCATGCCACCTTTCCTGGCTGATGAGGTCGCACTCGCCATCGAAAAAACAACGCGCCTGAGCCAGCGCGAGCGCTCCCGCCGAACAGAACACAGGCGCGCGCTCGCGCAGCGACGACCTTCGAAACTTCCATCTGTCCGCTAGGGGAGCATTCGCTGCTGGTGCCGCGCGGGCAAACTTTAGGTTGCCTCGTATATTGCCAGTGACCTTACGACGACGCAGCGTGACGAACTTCTTCGCTTGCTGCAAGGTTTCTCTTCCTCTTTTGATTGCCAAGCAACATCACTCGGCCGCACAACAACTGTTTCGCACACCATCGACACTGGGAGCCATGCACCAATTCGACAGCGTCCCTACCGAGTATTGGCGACTGAAAGATGCGTTATCAATGACCAGATCAAGGATATGCTCAATCGCGGTCTCATGCAGCCTTCTAGTAGTCGTTGGGCATCACCAGTCGTCTTATATAAAAAAAAGACGGCACCATATGATTTTGCGTCGATTATCAAAGGCTTAACACGATTACCCGATGGGATGTGTACCCGTTGCCACGTATTGACGACGCACTTGACTGTTTGCAAGGAGCGAAGTTTTTTTACCTCCTTAGTTCTCCGCTCTGGCTACTGGCAAGTGCCCATGGCTGACACGGACTGTTCTATAACCGCGTTTGTAATACCAGATGGCTTGTATGAATTCACTGTGATGCCGTTCGGTCTGTGCAAAGCGGCCGCCATCTTCGAACGCATGATGGACGGCATCCTACGTGGCCTGAAGTGGCACACTTGTCTCTGCTACCTCCACGACGTTGTCGTCTTTTCCCCTCATTTTCGACCCATCTTCGGCGTTTACATCAAGTTTTGACCTGTCTCCGGAATGCTGGTCTCCAGCTTAATTTAAGAAAGTGCCGATTTGCAGCTTGAAAACTGTCTATATTAGGCCACGTTGTCTCCAAAGAATGCATTCTTCCGGATCCTGATAAACTTCGCGCCGTACCCTAATTTCCGAAGCCCACTAACTTGAAAGCAATACGCAGCTTCATCGGCCTATGCTCCTATATTCGACGTTTCGTTCGCAATTTCGCTACTGTGATCGCTCCACTTAACCAACTTCTCCAAGGCGACAATGAACTTTCTGCTTGGTCGGAAGCCTCTGATGATGTGTTTACGGCTATTCGTCACCTACTCACGTCTCCGCCAGTCTTGCGCCATTTCGGTCCAAGCGCACCTACAGAACTTCACACTGACACCAGTGGTGTCGGCCTTGGTGCCGTGCTCGCACAAAGCAAGAACACTAATGTCGAATACGTAGTCGCTTATGCTAGTCGTGCCCTCACGAAACCTGAGGCTAATTACTCAGTCACAAAAAAAGAGTGCCTCGCTATCGTATGGGCTCTTCAAGAATTTCGTCCATATCTCTACGGTCGACGCTTTGACGTGGTGACGAATCATCACGCTCTTGGCTGGTTGTCCAACCTAAAGGACCCGCCAGGCCGCCTCGCTCGGTGGGCCCTCCGAATCCAGAAATATGATATCCGTGTCGTCTATCGTTCTGGACGCAAGCATTCTGACGCCGATGCCCTCTCGCGCTCCCCAGTTACTTAAGACAGCAGCACTTCTACCTACAGACATGACATCTCACCACTTGACATCCTGGACATGGCATCGGAGCAACGGAAAGACCCATGGATCGTCATGATATTCGACTTTTTGTCAAATCCTCCGGCAACTTCGACACCTCGAGCGTTACGCCCACAGGCCCAGCATTTCAGAATCCGCGACGGACTTTTATACCGCCGCAACTACCCCAATGACGGCCGCAAATGGCTCTTAGTAGTGCCTCGCCACCGACGACAAGATTTATGCTTCGCTTTTCATTCTGACCCGCAGTGTGCCACGGTGGACCGTCAAAAACCTACACACGGCTTCGCCTACGATATTATTGGCGAGGGATGCACACCTTCGTCCACAAATAGGTGCGCTCCTGCATTGGCTGCCAGCGACGCAAATGTGTCCCGCACCTCTCCACCGAACCTCTCCAACCACTTCCCCGCCCAGCTCCGCCATTCGACCGAGTCGGCATTGATATATACGGGCCTCTTCCATCTACTGGCGCTGGCACCGATGGATTGTTGTCGCCGTAGATCATTTGACACGGTATGCTGAAACCGCCACCTTGCCTGCCGCATCAGCAAAAGACATCGCCTCGTTCATTCTAAACAACTTCGTTCTCCGCCATGGCGCCCCTCGTGAACTGTTGAGCGATCGGGGCCGCGTATTACTCTCGGAGGTGCTGCAGTCACTCCTATCTGAATGTCAAATTATTTACCGCACTACTACTGCTTATCCTTCACACTCTTAACAGAACGATTCAACAGAACTCTTGGTGACATGCTATCAATGTATGTTGCATCTGACCACTCCAACTGGGATCTCGTACTTCCGTTCGTCACTTACGCATATAACACTGCCTCTCAAGCCACTACCGGATTCTCGCCTTTCTTTCTGCTATACGGCCGCCATACCTCCAGCACCATTGATACTGTTCTCCCGTACCCGCCGGACCCTGCTGAATGTGCACCTGTTTCTGCGGTTGCTTGGCACGCCGAGAAATGCCGACAACTGGCCCGTTCTTTGATGTCTGCTCAATGGTGCCGCCAAAAAGAGCGCCATGACCTCAATCCTCCCCTTCACCCCTTCTCCGTCGACTCACTCGTGCGGCATTGGGTCCCGCCTGTTGCTGCTCCTGGCCTGTCGTCCAAGCTCCTCCCGAAGTACCACGGGCCCTACCGCGTGGTTCTACAAACATCACCAGTGAACAACGGGGTCGAACCCGTATCGCCATCTCCCGATCTGCGTCGTCGTGGGCGAGCGACTGTGCACATTGACCGGCTGGAGCAGTGCTACGATCCGCCCACGTCTTCCTAGGTCTCAAGGATGGCTACTCTTCAATTCCTGGGGTGATTGTAACGAAAAAGATCGGCAGGCTGAAAAGCCCCGCTGCCATCGCGTGGCTCGTACCCAGTTCGTTCGCTAGCTGCGCCCTACCTGCTGTTGCCGCGTTGGTCGCTGCATCTCTACGACCAGAATAAACCTCCTTTACAATATATATTGCTACGGCATGAGCCGGGCGAGCAGAAGAGGAAGAAGACGTTAGCGTGTGCAGCCTCGGGACGCCATCTTGACTTCACCATCAATCTCGTCCCTTAAATAAAGCCGGTTTAACATTAACCGTAACAGTTTTGTGGTGGAGGTGCTGGGTACTTCGACCAAGACAACGGAGCTGCTGCAGCAAGCACCACGCCGGAGCCGACGCCTCGCTCGACTGCCCCCAACACCACTTGAGATCCCGATGTCCCACAGCGGTGACCAACAGCCTTCACTGGCAGCTCCAGTTCGAACAACCGGCGCCTGGATGCATCAGATGGAGCCCCGCCCTTTCTCAGGAAAATTCGGCGAGGACGTGGAGGAATGGCTCACCCACTACAAGCGTGTGAGCAAGTACAACGGCTGGAACTCCACGGCTCAGCTCGACAATGTGGTTCTGTTCCTCACAGACACTGCGCTAGTGTGGTTCGAGAACCATGAAGATATCTGCACAACGTGGGAAAGCTTCGTTACTCACCTTACTGAGTGCTTCGGCGATTCCACCACGAAAAGGAAGCGGGCGGAGCAGACATTGCTTCAGCGCGCTCAAGTCCCAGGTGAGACCTGTACTACGTACATTGAGGCAATCCTGAAGCTTTGCAGAACGGTCAATCCTCGAATGTCGGAAGAGGAGAAGGTTGGACACCTTCTTAAAGGCATAGCCGAGGATGTGTACAATTATTTAATTGGAAAGGAGATTCTCGCCTCGGTCGCCGACCTCATCAAGCATTGCCGCACATTTGAGGCCTTGAAGCTGCTCCGTATCACGCCTAAGTTCGGCAGGTTAGCAAATGTGACAACGGTGGCAAGCGTTGAAGACAATGACAACTACAGTTTTCAACTAGACCTTGCGGCAACTATAAGGCAAATTGTTCGCGAAGAACTTGAAAGACCCACCAAAGGGGCGGATGTCGACCAGCTTGGGTGGGCTCCCAACCAACCTCAAGAACATGCATCTGCTGTGTCCGCATTGTCTGCCATGCCAGGCGTTGCAGAGTGTCGAGTAGATCAGCTGCGACAGCACCGACGTACCTTTCCCGACGACGTGACGCACGATCAACGAACTTGTCGAGCTACCACCACGAATCGGAATTCGGAAGATCGCATTTATTATTCGCAGCGTGCCAGGATTGACCCCGAGGTTTACAACGTCGGTCGCGCATCGCCTGTGTGTTACAGCTGTGGCGCCTCGGGACACATTGCTCGTTTTTGTCGCCGGCGCCGACAGACAAGATATGGCCCACCACCAACTTGGCCTACTTCTGAACGTGACAGTTATGACGACCGTTGGCCGACAGACCCTGATAGTGCAAACACCACAGGCACGCCACCCCGGAATACCTTCCGTCAATATAGTAGAAGGAGTGGCTCGCCAGCTTCAGACCGTAGCCTGACGCCCCCAACCAGTCGCCAACGCCGTTCACCGTAACCACGGCGACGTGCTGCGTCACCACCGCCATCGGGAAACTAGCCGGCGCGACCGATGGAGGTAAGGTCGCCGGACAGTCTGCGTCTCTGCGAAACACTCCTCTGCCTATTATGATGGTGAAGAACAAAGTGCGTGTGTTAATTGATAGTATACCTGCAACAGCATTAGTGGATACTGGTGCTACCGTTTCCGTCATGAGTGTGACATTCAAAGAGAGGCTGGGTCGGAAAGTTATGTTCCCGTGGAATGGTGGCGTGACGTTTCGTGGTGTCAGTGGAGAGTGCCTAGTTCCCCTTGGTATTTATGTTGCAAGTGTTTTGTTCGGAGGGGAAGATCTTATAACAGAATTTCTCGTACTACCGCGGTGCACTCACGACGTGATTCTCGGGATTGACTTTCTTCAGGATTGTGGTGCATCCGTTAACTGTGGCACAGGCGAAATTACTTTGAATAGCGCGCTTCTCGCCACCCTTGGCGACATATCCTTACCAGTGAAAAACTATTGTATTGTTTCGAAAGATTTGCTGGTACCGCCTTGGTCGCTGTCACGTATCCCTGTCAACTTCGCTGCTGCCGACCTTTCATCGTTTGACGCGCAAGTCCAGCCACTTACGTCGAGCTGCGCAAAGAAAGATGTACTCGTACCACGCTCTGTCGTGAGAGTAGTGAACGGCGTCTCAAATTTGTGGGCTTTCAATTGTTCTTGCGTCCCTGCTGTTCTTCCGCGTGATATGAAGCTCGCTGAATTTGACGAGATTACTTACAGCTCCATTACAGTTCTAAGCGAGGAGGAGCAGTCTCGTACTAGCGATCCTCACCAAAGCACTTCTGAAGAGCAGATCCTATGGATGATCAACAAGGCGCTGCCCTCACATGAGCGCCACGTTCTCGCAGAAGTTTTGTGGGCAAATCTTTCTGTATTCGATTTCGCACAAGGCGACAAGCAGGCTTCACTCCCTCGTTCTCGTGCTCGCCACAGAATTGACACCGGATCTGCGCATCCCATTCGGCAAAAGCCTTACCGCGTTTCTGCAACAGAGAGGACAGTTATTGCTGAACAGGTGAAAGACATGCTGCGGAAAAGTGTTGTTCAAGAGTCCTCTAGTCCGTGGGCAGCACCAGTAATCGTAGTAAAGAAGAAGAATGGATCGTGGCGGTTTTGCGTTGATTACAGGAAACTCAATGCAGTCACCAAAAAGGATGTGTATCCACTTCCTAGAATTGATGATGTCATCGATTGTTTACATTCCGCTGCCTGCTTTTCATCACTGGATTTGCGATCAGGGTATTGGCAGATACCCATGCACCCAGGCGATAAGGAGAAAACGGCCTTCGTGACACCAGATGGTCTTTATGAATTTAACGTTATGCCGTTCGGCCTTTGTAACGCGCCAGCAACATTCGAACGATTCATGGATACTATCCTCCGAGGACTTAAATGGGAAATTTGTTTGTGCTACCTCGATGATGTGGTGATTTTTGTCAGCACATTGAGTGAGCATAACAGCCGTCTCAGTCTTGTTCTGGATTGTGTCAAACAAGCCGGCTTGATCCTAAATTCCGAGAAATGTCGTTTCGGGGAAACGGAGACGTTAGTACTTGGTCATCTGGTCGACAAAAACGGTGTGAGGCCAGATCCACGGAAGATTGAGGCAGTCAGCTCCTTCGAAGCACCGAAGTCAGTGCGGGAGTTGAGGAGTTTCTTGGGCCTGTGCTCGTATTTTCGGCGCTTCATCCCAAGGTTCGCTAACGTGGTGTACCCCCTAACATGTCTTCTCCAAAAAGCCGTCCCCTTCAACTGGACATCGGCTTGCGACGACGCGTTCCGCCAGCTAAAATTTCTACTAACGTCAGGGCCCGTATTGCGTCACTTCGATGCATCCGCACCTACGGAAGTGCACGCTGATGCCAGTGGCATCGGCATCGGTGCCGTACTAGTGCAACGTCATGACGGAGCTGAACACGTTGTGGCTTATGCTAGTCGCTCTTTGACTAAGGCGGAACGCAATTACACTGTGACCGAGCAAGTATGCTTGGCAGCTGTTTTCGCTGTCCACAAATTTCGGCCCTATATCTACGGACGCCCGTTCACTATCGTTACTGACCACCACGCGTTATGCTGGTTGGTGAATCTCCGTGACCCGAGTGGACGACTGGCACGTTGGGCTCTTCGACTGCAGGAGTATGACTTCGTTATTTTCTACAAGTCCGGGCGTCGCCACGCAGATGCGGACTGTCTCTCCCGCCTTCCTCTGACGACGACGGAGTGTGACGCCGACAATTTTGATAACTGTTTTGCTCCCATTTCCTCTACATTCCCAGACTCGACGACTTTCAAAGCAGAGCAGGAAAATGATATTAGTTTGGAACCTCTATTTGTAGCCGCATCACGTCCTGGAGCCACTGGCCGATTTTGTGTCCGCGACTACCTGCTTTACAAGACCAATTATTCAGCTAAAGGAGCACGCTTCCTTCTGGTGGTGCCGCAGAGTCTGCGAACGGACATACTGAGAGCCATGCACGACGATGTGACCTCTGGCCATCTAGGATTCATCAGAACTTTGAACCGGACACAGGAGCGTTTTTACTGGCCCAAAATGCGGGACACAGTCAAGCACTACGTCGCCAGTTGCGAACAATGTCAACGCTACAAACGCCCTACGACCGCTCCGCCAGGTCTTCTCCAACCTCTGCCGCCGCCTCGCCTGCCATTTGAACAAGTGGGTATCGATCTTCTGGGCCCATTTCCCCGATCATCTAACGAGAACCGATGGGTGATCGTATGTGTCGACCATCTGACCCGTTACGCGGAAACGGCGGCCGTACCATCTTCAACAGCTGTGTCCGTTGCAACGTTTTTGCTTCGATTCATTATTCTTCGACATGGTCCCCCCCGTGTCATCATTAGCAATCGCGGTCGTCAGTTTGTTGCGGACGCCGTAGAAGAACTGCTTCGTCTCTGCAGTTCACAGTTCCGTCATTCAACGCCTTATCACCCTCAGACAAATGGGCTTGTAGAACGTACGAACAGAACTCTACCTAACATGCTGGCCATGTACGTATCTTCCGATCACAAGGACTGGGATGACGTACTCCCCTTCATCACCTATGCTTATAATACTGCAAAGCATGAGACGACCGATTACAGTCCTTTTTATCTCCTTTACGCACGTTCACCGCTAAGCTGCATTGACACTATACTACCGTTTGATTTTCACAGCGAGTACTCTGTTGCCAAGACGCTTTGTCTTGCCGAAGAAGCCCGGCGTATCGCTCGCCTTCGTACTATGGCATCGCAACACCGATCGAAAGAGCGCTATGACAGCCGACACCAGTCTGTCTCGTACGCTAAAGGAGACTTTGTGTGGTTGTGGACTCCGGAACGTAAACGTGGCTTATGCGAAACGTTTTTACCCCAGTACACGGGCCCATTCGTCATTGTAGATCGCTTGAGTGACTTGACATACGTGGTGGCACGCTTGACGTCCGCTGGTCGTCGGTCTAGCCGGACACAGTTAGTACATGTTGCCCGTCTTAAGCGGTTGCACCCTGCGCTTTCCGAGTGATTTGGACTTGCCCAGCGGGCTTCGTCTGGCAACCGGGGATTGCTACGGCATGAGCCGGGCGAGCAGAAGAGGAAGAAGACGTTAGCGTGTGCAGCCTCGGGACGCCATCTTGATTTCACCATCAATCTCGTCCCTTAAATAAAGCCGGTTTAACATTAACCGTAACAATATATATATATATATATATATATATATATATATATATATTGTCACAGATACGAAAGGCACGGACAAGAAGAGAAGGAAGAGAAGACGAAGAGAACGAGGAGTTTGAGAGGCCGGGCTGCGCTGCGATCACGCTACGACCATCGTCCATCTCCTATAAATAAAACCATGCCTTCGCAACTCATCGTAACCGTTGTGGTGTAAGGTGCGGGGTAATCGACACCCGAAGACGGAGGCTGAATCACAAGTTCTTCGACGGAGCCGTCGCCTTGCTGGACTCCCGCCGAATCCACCGGAGTTGAATATGTCCCACGACGCCGACGAACAACGGCCCATTCCAACTGCTGCACCGACCAGTTCCCTTCTACTACTGAGAGATGCGCGTCCCTTCGCCGGAAGATCGGACGAAGACGTCGAGGCTCATCCATTATAACCGGGTGAGTGCCGCTAACAAGTGGAACGGCGCTTCTCAGCTTTCGAACGTCGTGTTCTATCTAACGGATACTGCGTTGTTGTGGTTCGACCATCACGAGGAAACGTTCACGACATGGGGAAGGTTTGTTTCGGAATTCAAAGAACGATTCGGCGACTCCGCGACGAAAAAGAAAAGGGCCGAACAGACGCTACTGCAACGTGCGCAAGTGCCAGGCGAAACCTGCACGACCTACATGGAGGCAGTAATAAAACTGTGTAGGATGGTGGACTCCGGAATGTCCGAGGAAGACAAAGTCGGGCACATCCTAAAAGGAATTGCCGAGGATGTTTATAACTTCCTCATCGCAAAAGACAACCTGGCTTCCGTCGCTGATATCATTCGGCATTGTCGTACTTTCGAGCAACTGAAGACAAGGCGCGTCACGCCGAAGTTTGGCAGGCTAGCCAATGTGACCACAGTTGCTAGCGTGGACACCAACCAGCCCCTCGATCTAGCATCAACGATCCGACAAATAGTTCGGGAAGAGCTAAGCCTGCACGCGCAAGTGACACATTCAGGCACTCATAGCTGCCGCCTATCACCAGATTTCGAGCGAAACGTAGCATCCTTCTCCCCGTATCCTGCCGTGAGAGGCACTGAGGATTATGAACTCGCGCCCCCACAGCAGCGACGTCTCTACAACAGAGGCCCTACCTATGACGCTCGGCCACAACGAGAGCAGCCGCGTTTTCACCCCCGAGGCCCTGTGACTTCTGTCAGGCCGCGACAGGACCAGCACCTACCCTATTACCACGACGCGACTTATGCGCAATATAACGGACCTCAGCAAGCAGCCGAGACACGTTATCCACATGACAACGAACTTTCTCGCCGACCGCAGCCGCATACCTTTCGTTTTGAGGAAGACGCTGTGAACCGCGACCCTCCCGTGTGCTACAATTGCGGTTCCACAGGCCATATAGCTCGGTATTGTCGCCAAGGCCGTCAACCACGTAGGACGCCACCGATGTTCTCGCCACCCAGAACCCGTACTTCATATGACTTGCGGACCACCGATTTGCCCCCAATGCACCACTTCTTACATGAGACCAGGCGCAGCGATTCGCCAGCATCTGAGCGGAGTTTGACGCCCCCAAATAACCGTCCCCGTCGCTCTCCGTCCCCTCGGCGCCGTTCTTCCTCACCGCCGCCGGGAAACTAGCATCCGCGGCCAGTGGAGGTGTGGTCGCCGGACGGTCTTCGCAAGAAATACCTCTGCCTGTTGTGACGTTCAAAAACAAAGTGAATGTTTCGATTGACGGAATACCGACCATTGCGTTAGTTGATACTGGGGCGACTGTGTCTGTTATGAGCCTCGCTTTCAAAAACCGGCTAGGCCACAAAGTTATGTTTTCTTGGAACGACGGTATTACCTTTCGTGGAGTAGGCGGCGAGTGGCTTCATCACCTTGGTGTTTGTGCTGTGAGTGTTTTGTTGGCTGGGAAAGTGTTTGTGTCGGAATTCCTTGTTCTTTCTCGTTGTTCGCACGACGTTATTCTTGGTATCGATTTTCTTGAACAGTGCGGCGCTTCCGTGGACTGTGGTTGTGGCGAAATCTCATTCAACAAGTTATTTATATCAGCACATTCCGAACAAAGCTTGGGTTGTGAAGACGGGGACACAGACACACTCAGTGTTCTTGATGAAGTGATTGCACCATCGTGGTGCCTGACGCCCGTTCGTGTTTCTACAACTACTGTTGATGCTGATTGTGTTGACCTTGTAGTTAGGCCTCTCCGCGTAAACTGTGCTAAAAAAATATACTCATGCCCTGCTCTGTCGTGTGCATGATGAGAGGAGTCGCCACATTGTGGGCGCTGAACTGTGCCGCCTCGCCGGTTGTCCTTCCTCGCGGTATGAAAATCGCTCTTTTCGATGAAGCCGCATGTAGCTCAATAGCGGCACTAACTGCGCACGTCTCTGCAGCTTGCTCTCCTTGCTATAATCGCCATTCTGAAGAGCTAATGCTAGGCATGATCAGCAAGGCTCTCAGTACATCGGACCGGCAAGCACTGGTACAAGTCCTTGGCAGGCATGAGGCTGCATTCGACCTCACGCATAGAGATGCACCCATTCATTTACCGTCGTCCCGCGCTCGTCACAGAATAGACACCGGCTCAGCACACCCCATCCGCCAGAAGCCCTACCGAGTGTCATCGTCCGAGCGCAAAGTTATTACCGAGCAAGTCAAGGAGATGATGAACAAAGGTGTCGTTCAAGAGTCATCTAGTCCATGGGCAGCCCCAGTAATACTGGTCCGAAAAAAAGATGGCTCCTGGAGATTCTGCGTGGATTACCGACATCTAAACGCAGTGACGAAGAAGGATGTCTATCCACTACCGCGAATCGATGACGTCATTGATTGCTTACACGCTGCTTCTTACTTTTCGACACTTGATTTGCGATCGGGGTATTGGCAAATACCTATGGACCCTGCCGACAAGGAAAATACCGCTTTCGTGACTCCAGATGGCCTATTCCAATTTAATGTTATGCCTTTTGGCCTTTGCAATGCTCCTGCCACCTTTGAAAGATTCATGGACACAGTACAACGTGGTCTAAAGTGGGAGATATGCATGTGTTACCTCGATGATGTTGTAATCTTTGGTCACACGTTTGAAGAACATAAAGAACGCCTCAGCCTCGTTCTCGACTCCATAGAGAAAGCTGGACTGGTCCTCCACTCAAAAAAGTGTCGGTTCGGCGAACGTCAAACACTGGTCCTGGGACACTTAGTCGACAAGGATGGCGTCAGACCCGATCCTCGTAAGATTGAAGCAGTGAGCTCCTTCAAGCCAGCGCAGTCAGCACGAGAACTTCGCTCATTCATTGGTCTACGTTCGTATTTTCGTCGTTTTGTTCCCCGGTTTGCCGACATCGTTTACCCGTTGACAAGTATTTTGCGACAAAATGCATCCTTCCATTGGACACCAGAGTGTGACGCATCATTCTCTCAACTGAAGTTTATACTAACGTCAGCACCGCTCTTGCGTCACTTTGATTCATCTTGCCCGACTGAAGTTCACACTGATGCTAGTGGAATCGGGATAGGAGCGGTGCATGTACAACGTCACAGCGGCGCAGAACATGTTGTCGCATATGCCAGCCGTTGTCTGAGCAAATCTGAACGCAATTATACGGTTACAGAACAGGAATGCCTGGCAGCCGTCTTCGCCGTACAAAAGTTTCGCTGTTATCTTTACGGTAGACCATTCAAGATTATCACCGACCATCATTCTTTATGCTGGCTGGTCGGTTTGCGTGATCCCTCTGGTCGCCTCGCACGTTGGGCGCTGCGCCTCCAGGAATACGACTTTGTGGTATCGTACAAGAGTGGCCGTCGTCACGCTGACGCAGACTGCCTCTCTCGGATTCCTCTTGCGACTACCGACTGCGATGCTGAGAATTTTGACGACTGTCTCGCTGCTGTTACTCCTACGTTCCCTGACGCGGCAGACTTTGAGCGAGAACAACGGGATGATGTTACCCTTGATCCGCTTTTTGTCGCCGCCCGTACTTCTAAAGGCAGCGGTCGCTTTACTGTCCGTGATAAATTGCTGTACAAAACTAATTACTCCGGGCATGGAGCGCGTTTTCTGCTGGTTGTCCCCGAGAGTCTCCGTTCCGACGTTCTACGCGCCATGCATGACGATGTGACATCCGGCCATTTCGGCTTCGTACGAACGCTGCACCGCACGCAGGAGCGCTTTTACTGGCCCAAGATGTACGAAACAACCAAGCGCTATGTCGCTAGTTGTGAAACGTGCCAACGTCACAAGCGACCGACCACCGCAGCCCCGGGTCTCCTTCGGCCATTGACACCGCCCAGTACGCCGTTCGAGCAAGTAGGCATTGACCTTTTGGGTCCATTCCCGTTATCCAACAACAAGAACCGCTGGATAATTGTCTGCGTAGACTATCTTACACGGTATGCAGAAACTGCAGCCATACCGTCTTCCACTGCTGCTTGCGTGGCGGTGTTCCTGCTCCGTTCCGTGGTCCTTCGTCATGGCCCACCACGTGTCATCATCAGCGACCGTGGTCGCCAGTTCACGACTGATGCCATTGAAGAGTTGCTTCGTTTGTGCACTTCACAGTTTCGTCATTCCACGCCGTATCATCCACAGACCAATGGCCTCGTTGAAAGGACAAACAGAACGCCGACTAACATGGTTGCCATGTACGTCTCCTCCAATCATAAGAACTGGGAGGACGTGCTGCCTTTCATCACCTATGCGTACAACACGGGGAAGCACGAAACCACGAACTATAGCCCATTTTATCTCCTGTATGTAAGGTTACCGCGAAGCCCTCTGGACACTTTCTTACCCTTCGTTCTGCACAGTGATGATTCTGTATCGGAGACTTTGTGTCTCGCCGAAGAAGCGCGTCGAATAGCTCGTATTCGTACTCTGGCCTCGCAAAGTCGTTCAAAAGAGCGATACGACGACCGTCACGTACAAGTATCGCTGCAAAAAGGTGACTTAGTCCTTCTTTGGACACCGCAACGCAAGCGTGGATTGTGCCAAAAGTTCCTGTCACAATATTCAGGCCCATATGTAGTTGTGGACCGCCTGAGCGAACTCACTTACGTCATAGCTCGCCTACTGTGCAATGGTCGGCGATCAAGCAGAACTCAGCTGACTCATATTGCTCGCCTGAAGCCTTCCTACCCTCCTTGTCCATCCTGACTCGCCCCACGGGCTTCGTCTGCTTGCGGGGAAATGTAACAGATACGAAAGGCACGAACAAGAAGAGAAGGAAGAGAAGACGAAGAGAACGAGGAGTTTGAGAGGCCGGGCTGCGCTGTGATCACGCTACGACCATCGTCCATCTCCTGTAAGTAAAACCATACCTTCGCAACTCATCGTAACAATATATTATATAAAGAGAGAGAGAGAGAATGCATCATCAATTTCAAAATCAGCTTTGGCACGTATCCTGCAATTTTGCAAGCAAATGCGTTTTTCGTAGTCATTGACACTTTTGTTTTCATGTTATTGTATGAGATGTCATAATTGAGCTAATGTTTCCTGTCATAGGTTGAAGGCAAAGTTCTCATATAATTCTTCCCTTAGCAATATCTCCTTCCTTTCAAAGATTCAGATGGCCACTCTCTCTTCATGTTGCCACATTGAATCATTGAAGCTTCCATGCTGTTTCATCATCATGATCATCATCAGCCTGGTTACGCCCACTGCTGGGCAAAAGCTTCTCCCATACTTCTCCAACAACCCCGGTCATGTACTAATTGTGGCCATATCATCCCTGCAAACTTCTTAATCTCATCCGCTCACCTAACTTTCTGCCGCCCCCTGCTACGCTTCCGTTCCATTGGAATCCAGTCCACAACCGTTAATGACCATCGGTTATCTTCCCTCCTCATTTCATGTCCTGCCCATGCCCATTTCTTTTTCTTGATTTCAATTAAGATGTCATTAACTCGCATTTGTTCCCTCACCCAATCTACTCTTTTCTTATACCTTAACGTTACACCCATCATTCTTATTTCAATAACTCGTTGCGTCGTCCTCAATTTAAGTAGAACCCTTTTCGTAAGTCTGCAGGTTTCTGCCCCGTAGGTGAGTACTGGTAAGACACAGCTATTATACACTTTTCTCATGAGGGATAATGGCAACCTGCTGTTCATGATCTGAGAATGCCTGACAAACGCAACCCAGCCCATTCTTATTCTTCTGGTTATTTCCGTCTCGTGATCCGGATCCGCCGTCACCAGCTGCCCTAAGTAGATGTATTCTCTAACCACTTCCAGTGCCTCGCTACCTATTGTAAATTGCTGTTCTCTTCCGAGACTGTTAAACATTACTTTAGTTTTCTGCAGAATAATTTTTAGGCCTACTCTTCGGCTTTGCCTCTCCAGGTCAGTGAGCATGCATTGCAATTGGTCCCCTGAGTTACTAAGCAAGGCAATATCATCAGCGAATCGCAAGTTAATAAGGTACTCTCTATTACCTTTTATCCCCAATTCTTCCTAATCCACGTCTCTGAATACCTCCTGTAAACACGCTGTGAATAGCGTTAGAGTGATCGCATCTCCCTGCCTGACGCCTTTCTTTATTGTGATTTTGTTGCTTTCTTTATGGAGGACTATGGTGGCTGTGGAGCCGCTATAGATATCTTTCAGTATTTATACATACGGCACGTCTACACCCTGATTCCGTAATGCGTCCACGACTGCTGAGGTTTCGACAGAATCAAACGCTTTCTCGTAATCAATGAAAGGTATATATAATAGTTGGTTATATTCCGCACATTTCTCTATTACCTGATTGATAGTGTTAATAGGGTCTATTGTTGAGTAGCCTTTACGAAATCCTGCCTGGTCCTTTGCTTGGCAGAAGTCTAAGGCGTTCCTGATTCTATTTGCCATTACCTCAGTAAAAAATTTGTAAGCAACTGACAGTAAGCTGATCGGTCTATAATTTTTCAAGTCTTTCGCGTCCCCTTTCTTATGGATTAGGATTAGTTAGCGTTTTTCCAAGATTCCGGTACGATCGAGGTTAAGAGGCATTGCGTATACAGGGTGGCCAGTTTCTCTAGAACAATCTGCCCACTATCCTTCAATAAATCTGGTGTTACCTGATCCTCCCCAGCTGCCTTCCCCCTTTGCATAGTTCCCAAGGCTTTCTTTACTTCTTCCGGCGTTACCCGTGGGATTTCGAATTGCTATGGAATATTCTCTCTTCCATTATCGTCGTGGGTGCCACTGGTACTGTATTAATTTCTATAGAACTCTTCAGCCACTTGAACTATCTCATCCATATTAGTAATAATATTGCCGGCTGTGTCTCTTAACGCATACATCTGATTCTTGCCAATTCCTAGTTTCTTCTTCACTGCTTTTAGGCTTCCTCCATTCCTGAGTGAATGTTCAATTCTATCCACATTATACTTCCTTATGTCAGCTGTCTTACGCTTGCGGATTAACTTCGAAAGTTCTGCCAGTTCTATTCTAGCTGTAGGGTTAGAGGCTTTCATACATTGGCGTTTCTTGATCAGATCTTTCGTTTCCTGCGATAGCTTATTCGTATCCTGTCTAAAGGAGTTACCACCGACTTCTATTGCATACTCCTTAATGATGCCCATAAGATTGTTGTTGATTGCTTCAACACTACGGTCCCCTTCCTGAGTTAAAGCCGAATACCTGCTGTGTAGATTGACCTGGAATTCCTCTATTTTCCCTTTACCGCTAACTCATTGTTCGGCTTCTTATGTGCCAGTTTCTTCCGTTCCCTCCTCAGGTCTAGGCTAATTCGACTTTTTACCATCCTATGGTCACTGCAGCGCACCTTGCTGAGCACGTCCACATATTGTATGATGCAGGGTTAGCACAGAGTATGAAGTCTATTTCATTTCTAGCCTCGCCGTTCGGGCGGCTCCACGTCCACTTTCGTCTATTCCGCTTGCGAAAGAAGGTATTCATTATCCGCATGTTATTCTGTTCCGCAAACTTTACTAAAAACTGTCCACTGCTATTCCTAGTGCCTATGCCATATTCCGCCACTGCCTTGTCTCTTGCCTGCTTCTTGCCTACCTTGGCATTGAAGTCGCCCACCAGTATAGTGCGTTTCGTTTTCACTCTACCCATCGCCGATTCCATGCCTTCATAGAAGCTTTCGAGTTCCTGGTCATCATGACTGGATGTAGGGGCGTAGGCCTGTACAATCTTTATTTTGTACCTCTTATTAAGTTTCACAACAAGACCTGCCACCCTCTCGTGAATGCTATAGAATTCCTGAATGTTTCCAGCTATATTTTTATTAATCAGGAATCCGACTCCTAGTTCTCGTCTCTCCGCTAAGCCCTGGTAGCGCAGGACATGTCCGCTTTTTAGCACTGTATATGCTTCTTTTGGCCTCCTAACTTCACTGAGCCCTATTATATCCCATTTACTGCCCTCTAATTCCTCCAACAGCACTGCTGGACTCGCCTCACTAGATAACGTTCTAGCGTTAAACGTTGACAGGTTCATATCCCAATGGCGGCCAGTCCTCTCCATGCTGTGTACCTCTCCATAATTCCCCTTACTTAGCAGCTTCATCAGAGTTCCTAGACCTACATCCGTTTAACACCGTCCTGTCTGAGTATGTCTACTTCTCACCACGGCAACAAGATATTTAACTATCGTTTTGTTCATACTGTGGAACATTGGAATACATTACTGGGTCATGTTCATTCTCTATCACCTGCTTCAATATCTTCTCCAAAATACTTTTCGTCATATGCACCACATTGTATTGCCGCAGAGAGCTCTCCACATGCCAGGTACGAGCACTCTTGTGAGGCACCTTTGCAAGCGTCTCATCGCTAAAGCCCATTACTCGTCGGATCGCCATTAGAAGAGCGCCAGCAACGCCTCGCGCATGGCGATACAGCGCGTGTCTCCCGTGCACGCGCTCACGGCAGCGCCCGAGTCTGCCGTCCAATGAGAAGCCACGGCGTGGCTCTTGGCCTTCGGGGCGCGTGAAAAGTGCGTTCGGCGGAGAGACGCGGTTGACTGTGGAATAGGCTGCTGTTAACTCTTCTTTTAAAAGTGTGTGAATGCTTAATATTGAGTTTCCGGGCACAAGTTCGCCCACAATAAACCAGTGTGTTTAGTGTGCTTCATTGAAGAGTGCTACATTTCTGGTGGAGGTGCGGGGTATGATTCGAAGTCCCCAGTTCGTAAGAGAACGGAGCCCCGACCCTCAGCGATTGGAACCCAGGGAACTGACTCCAGTACACCAGCGCACAAGCCGCCGCGTCCGAGGAGACCCGCCCGAGTTCGGACCGCTTCCTGTTGCTGCAGCAGTGCGGGCAACAGTTACCAGCGACGGTGCAACCATGGCCAGCGCAGTGGCATC
Source organism: Dermacentor variabilis (assembly GCF_050947875.1). Classification (NCBI taxonomy): domain Eukaryota; kingdom Metazoa; phylum Arthropoda; class Arachnida; order Ixodida; family Ixodidae; genus Dermacentor; species Dermacentor variabilis. The sequence continues at coordinate 159,897,072 of NC_134575.1, forward strand.
ATCCCAGCTCATCGTGTACCCACCACGCACGCCCGAGTCCTTCCGCGGCGATACGTTCGAAGATGTGGAAAACTGGTTAGAGCAGCTCGAGCGACTGGCAGATTTCAACGGCTGGGACGAGACACGGAAGCTTCGCAACGTGTATTTCGCGTTAGAAGAGTCAGCGAGGACGTGGTACTTCAATCATGAAGCGACACTATCTTCGTGGGAAGAATTTCGGCGACAGCTGCTTGCCACGTATGCCAGCACCGATCGGCGAGAGAAGGCAGAGCACGCTCTACAAGCCAGAAACCAGCGCACTAACGAAAGTGCCGGCATGTATATCGAGGATATGTCCCGTCTCTTCACGCGCGCGGATCCAAACATGATCGAAGAGAAGAAATTACGCCATCTGATGCGTGGCGTTAAGCAGGAGCTGTTTGCAGGACTCGTCCACAACCCATCACACAGTGTTGCTGAGTTTCGCACCGAAGCGACGACCATAGAGAAGGCGCTGCAGCAGCGTGCCCATCACTACAATCGTGATGTCACCAGCGCTCCGGCCGATATCCTGTCAGCAGGCCCAGGCAGTAACACGGAAGCACTAAGAGAACTGGTGAGTTCAATCGTAAAGGAGGAGCTTCTAAAGCTGCAGCTACCGGAAGCCACACCGACAGTCTCAACTCTCGCCACCGTCATTCGAGATGAAGTTCGCCACGCCATTCTGCAGCCAGGACGTGAGGAACCGCCTGTTCATCATGACCAACCACCACCCGTACGTCGCGTGCCAACGTACGCTGATGTGTTATGCCAACCGACCGGGCATTGTTCTCCATTCGCGACTCCCAGCAGCCGCCAGCCGACTCTGCGCAGTGGACCCCTTCTAGCAGAGCTGAGGCCACGAAAAAGTGACGTGTGGCGTGCACCCGACCGGACACCACTCTGTTTCCACTGTGCGGAAGCTGGACACCTATACAGAATGTGCCCATATCGCAGAGCAGGTCTTCGCGGCTTTACGATAAATGCGCCTTGCCCCCGTAATGGCGAAAGACCCACCGAAATTCAGGACTACTTGACCCGACAACAGGATCCGGCTGCTAGATACCAACACCAGCCACGATCATCAACGTCTGCACGCTACCGATCACCAAGTCCACGGCCATCCTCGATTTCACCAAGGGGTCGTTCACTGAGCACACGTCCGGGAAACTGAAGCGAGCGACCTGTGGAGGCGAGGCCGCTGACGTTCGAAAAAGCCAAGATCCTCCGTCAAGTTTACCGAGCAGCCGCGACAAACAGAAGCGGATGGATAAGACAAGTGAACAGAGAATTTCTTCAGACTTGCGCATTACAATAGACGGTCATGAATTGAGTGCATTAGTTGACCCAGGTGCCGATTATTCCGTCGTAAGATATGCACTCACCAAGTAATTGAAAAAAAGTTTTGATGCCATGGAGTGGACCCCAGATACGTACGGCTGGTGGGCACCTCATTACACACCTGGGTAGATGTACAGCGAGAATCGGAATTCGGGGTTTTTCTCACGTCGCTGATTTTGTCGTGCTACCAGAATGTTCGAAGGATGTAATACTCGGAATGGACTTTCTCCTAACAAATGGTGCCATAATCAACCTGCAGAATTCTAGCGTGTCATTTTATACGAAGCAGGCTATAGACATGCGAGAGTCGGAGGAGCTAGAACACGTTGCCTTGCGGGTTACCGACGATGACATAACCATGCCACCACGATGCAGCATGCTGGTTCGCGTAAGAAACGAAGCATTCGACGACTCGGAAGGTATAGCGGAGGCCAACGTCGAGCTACTGTTGAAAAAAGGCATTTGCGTAGCACGAGGAATTGTTCAACTACGCGATGGGTGTGCTGATGTATCGCTGACGAACTTCGCAAGTGAATTTCAGCACGTCGCAAAGAACACAGCCATCGCCTTCCTGCACAGCGCTACTGCGGTCACAGATGTATGTAGCTTAGCGTCAAGGCCACCTGCTGTCCAAACTATGCACGACGCCGTAACATCAGTTGCGATCAACCAAAATCTGACGCCAGCCCAGAAAGAAATGATGGAGGACCTTATAGATGAATTCGTAGAATGTTTCTCCGCCTCGTCAAAGGTACGGCGCACACCAATTGTTAAACACCGTATAATAACAGACGAAGCGACCAGGCCAGTATACCAACATCCGTACCGAGTGTCACCGGTTGAACAAGAGATCATAAAGAGTCAGGTGCAAGAGATGTTTGAGGACGATGTCATTCAGCCATCAAACAGCCCGTGGGCGTCGCCGGTAGTCCTTGTGAGAAAGAAGGACAATACACTGAGATTCTTTGTTGATTACCGGAAGTTGAACACTGTGACCAGGCGGGATGTATACCCCCTTCCCCGCATTGATGACACGTTGGATCGCCTACGACATGCAAAATTTCTCTCTTCATTAGATCTCAAGAGCGGATATTGGCAAATTGAAGTAGACGAAAGAGACCGTGAAAAAACTGCTTCCGTAACCCCAGACGGCCTGTATGAGTTCCAAGCGCTTCCATTCGGCCTCTGCTGTGCGCCGGCGACATTCCAGCGCATGATAGACAGTGTCCTCTCGGGTCTTAAATGGCAGTCATGCTTAGTTTACCTAGACGACGTAGTGGTATTTTCTGCAACATTCGACCAGCATGTCCAGAGGCTGCTTTTAGTGCTTCAAGCCATCCGCTTGGCAGGCCTAACCATTAAACCGGAAAAGTGCCAGTTTGGATTCCAAGAACTTCGTTTCCAAGGTGACGTAATTAGCGCGCAAGGTACTGCTCCAGATCCCGACAAGACTGCTGCCGTTGCACGACTTCCAAAGCCTACAAACAAGAAGACGGTACGGCAATTTTTGGGACTATGCGCTTATTACAGGCGATTTGTAGAAAACTTCTCGAAAATTGCCGAACCTCTGACGAAACTGACTAAAGAAGACGTACCCTTCATGTGGCATGCTGAACAAGAGGTTGCGTTCAATGAATTAAAGGAACGATTGCAAGCCCCACCGATCCTCGCCCACTTCGACGAGACAGCGGACACAGAAGTCCACACAGATGCAAGCAATCTCGGTGTCGGCGCGGTTTTAGTTCAGTGGCAAAATGGGGAAGAGAAAGTCATAGCGTATGCTAGCCGCACTCTCTCGAAAGCTGAAACAAATTACTCTGCGACGGAAAAGGAGTGTTTGGCTGTCATATGGGCCATCAGCAAATTCCGACCATACCTTTACGGCAGGCCGTTCCGTGCAGTCAGCGATCACCATTCTCTTTGCTGGCTGGCAAACCTAAGAGACCCATCTGGACGACTTGCGAGGTGAACCCTCAGGCTCCAAGAATACGACATTACTGTCGTGTACAGGTCTGGAAGAAAACATAACAATGCTGACTGCTTGTCCCGCTCACCAGTGGAGTCGACTCCTTCAGAAGAAGAAGATTTCCCGTTTCTTACAGCAATGACAGCTTCGGAAATCGCCGAGCGTCACCGGGCCGACACAGAATTGCTCCCACTCATCAAACACCTCGAAGGATATGACATCCAAGTCCCACGCATGTTTATGAGAGGTTTATCGTCATTTTGCCTCCGAGATAATGCACTCTACAAGAGAAACTTTGAACGCAACAAGGAAAAATTCTTACTCGTCGTACCGTCAGCCATGCGACCAGAAATTTTGGAAGCTTGCCATGATGAACCATCGTCGGGTCACTTAGGTGTCAGCCGGACGTTCGCCAGAATTCGTCTCAGATACTTCTGGCCTAAATTGTTAGCGTCGGTGCAGCATTACGTGAAGACATGTCGCGAATGTCAAAGGCGCAAAACACCACCCGTGAAACCGGCCGGACTTCTTCAGCCCATAGACCCACCAAAGACTCCATTTCTACAAGTTGGAATGGATCTTCTTGGCCCGTTCCCAACATCATCGTCAGGGAAGAGATAGATCGTAGTAGCGACGGACTATTTAACACGATGTGCTGAAACTGACTGCCTTGAGCGAGGAACGGCAGTTGAAGTTGCAAATTTCTTCGTTTGTAACATAGTACTGCGACATGGTGCACCAATGGTCGTGATTACCGATCGAGGAGCGGCCTTCACAGCTGATTTCATGCAATGTTTGATGAAGATGACTCACACCAGTCACAGAAAAAGCACTGCATACCATCCCCAAACAAACGGCCTGACGGAACGTCTAAACCGAAGCCTGGCCGATATGTTGTCCATGTATGTCGACCTCGAACATAAGACATGGGACGCAATCTTGCCTTACGCCACTTTCGCCTATAATACGGCAGTACAGGAGACAACCCAGGTCACTCCATTTCAACTGGTCTATGGCCGCACAGTAACAACCACACTGGATGCTATGTTGCCGGTAGATGATGACAACAACAACCTGTACGACGTCGACGACTTCCTACAACGAGTTGAAGAAGCCCGGCAGTTGGCGCGGTTCCGTAACCGCCAGCAACAACGTAGGGACGCAAGCTAGTACAACCTGCGCCGCAGAGAAGTTCAGTACCACCCGGGCGACTAAGTGTGGGTATGGACACCAGTGCGTCTTCGCGGACTAAGTGAAAAACTCCTTCGCCGATACTTTGGACCTTACGAAGTTATTCGCCGAGTAGGTGACCTGAATTACGAAGTCATCCCTCACGAGCAAGAGCGACCAAAGCGGCACATCCATGCGGAGGTCGTACACGTAGTCCGCATGAAGCCTTACTACGACAGGCAATGAAAACACATCTATAGATAAACTTGTTTCATACGCATCGGGACGATGCGTTTTCGGAGGGGGGACTAATGCCGCAGAGAGCTCTCCACATGCCACGTACGAGCACTCTTGTGAGGCACCTTTGCAAGCGTCTCATCGCTAAAGCCCATTACTCGTCGCATCGCCATTAGAAGAGCGCCAGCAACGCCTCGCGCATGGCGATACAGCGCGTGTCTCCCGTGCACGCGCTCACGGCAGCGCCCGAGTCTGCCGTCCAATGAGAAGCCACGGCGTGGCTCTTGGCCTTCGGGGCGCGTGAAAAGTGCGTTCGGCGGAGAGACACGGTTGACTGTGGAATAGGCTGTTGTCAACTCTTCTTTCAAAAGTGTGTGAATGCTTAATATTGAGTTTCCGGGCACAAGTTCGCCCACAATAAACCAGTGTGTTTAGTGTGCTTCATTGAAGAGTGCTACAGTATGTCAGTGCAGGATGTTTCAGCTATATATTCTGTTATGTATTCTATTCGCCAGCTTTTGCACATATTTTGTATGGGCAACGTAAGAAAAAGTATGGTGCCTATATTCGTGTTGTCACTAGCGTTTGTTATTGTGTTGCTGGCTTGTTACCAGTTACTTAAACATCCCCTGTTTTGAGTTGTGAAATGTAATAGAAACAGTTCACTTTCTATCAATTTATAGCAGTAGAACAGGTGTGTTATTTTCCTTTATTGGTATTTTCACGGTCGCTGCTTGCTGTCGATAAGGCCACTTGTCCTTTATGAAATCTCTCACCTAATTTCAACAAATATGTAATACTACGAAAGGAATACTACAATTTCTGCTGCAGAAACTGTTGCAGATCATATGCACATGTCTGCCATCGCTGAGTGTTTAGGTGGCAGTTAACATTGAAAAGTAGCCTTTTACAAATGCGCCAAGTGTAATTCTTTATAAGCCTTGCCCCCATTCGATAATTACGAAATTCACATCAGAATGTCACTCAATAGGTGTGTACAGTGCTAGAGTCTTGGCCATCAAGTTGCGAGGTTTGCCTTTCAGCCGACACTTTGCCTTTCAAAAGGGCCTTTTTGCAACAGTGAAGCCCTGTGTAATTAGCTTGACAGCGGAGCGCACCATTCGATATGTCGGACAAATGGTGACCTATTGCAATATAGAAAAAAGACGTTTAATACAATGTGTAGGACAGAATATTTGTGGTCTATTGCATTAACGTAATATGGTTTTCAAAAAGATGGAAATGCAGTCAAAGGTGACAGCATCGCACAGAATCGTTTTATGAGATTGTGATATAAATAATTTGTGGTCATGGGTTAGGAATTAGATGTTACAGAGGCCTCTATGCGTATGGTGGACTCTACCTAATGAAGACGTATAGAATTACGTTAACAAAAATGCATAGACTAATCGGTGCTTTGTTGCGAAATACAAGATCGTACGTCTGGCACTCTTAATAAAAGTAAAGGAAACAAGTAAACAAATACAATTATCCTATAACCGGGAGAAAGTTATCGCGGTTATAGGTTAATTGTATTTGTTTACTTGTTTCCTTTACTTGTTTATTGTGTATTCTCTAAATGTGCCGCACTTGAAGGATAACATAATATTCTGTATTACAGGCACAACTACTTGTTATTGCCAATTAAGCTTTGTGAAAACTATGGATTTAAACTTAAAGATAGTTCTGCTCATCTTCACTTTCAATTAAATGGAGTACATCTAACAATATATCATAGGATATGGGCTAAGCTCACTCTACAAGGCCCATTTATCATCATATTTTCTTTCAAAATATTCTGGCTCCATACATGGGATACTGCACAAAAGAAGGTGTTCGATTTGCTTTAATGTGTTCCTTCATTACGCTATAATTTTTCTTGCGGGTTCTTTTTTTTCTTTCTTGATTACAGCAATGCACTTCAACTGCATTGCAATGTAGTGCTCAGTGCAATAGCATACGCCTAGTCTCTCAAAACAATGCCTCAGTGCATAAGAATTGAAGTGTAACGCTTTGTCCTTTATATGTATGTTGTATGGCTTGTTGATTCACAGTTACATTCCTGCTACGCAGGAAAAGCTACTGCAATATCTGGGCCATCCTCCATTTCATCAAATAGAGCAAGGTTCATTCATTTAAAATGTCGCATACTTGAATCGTGTATCATTGCTCTACAAAATGAAGCACTTAAGAGCTTCAATACTTGACATTATTTGTCAGAAGATAAACATCCTTGCTAGCACTTTGTTTTTTAGCGCCTTGAAGCTGCACACCTGCAAAGGCCCAAACAGTCCAGTGAATGAAAGCATATTGTAAACAACCTAATTGATGCTATGTTGCTGATCTGCACCCTGCAGAATGATACCACGATGCACTTTTTACAATAGTAGCTACCTTAAGGAACATTGTCTTTCAGCTATTTCATAATTTTGGTTGGGCATTATACGTGTTATCACTCTCCAAACTTTAATATTGCATGTCTTATGTGCCACATATGTTTGATTGCTATTTTTACCCATCACCGATAAATTATATAAGAATAAAATTTCAGTTTGGCATGAAGGTTATGTGCTTGCTATCTGAACAGTCACTGAGAGAAAGTGCTTCCCACTATGCTGACAGGTTTATTCAGTTTACCATAGCCATTACGGTAAGTTGCACAGACATATCTATGATGGTTTACCATCACCATCAATGTTCAAGTTGAATTGAAGTCTATATCACTTTAAACTCAATTAGTTGCAATACTGGAAACAGCATTATATATACTAGACACGAATATAGCAGGGTACTATAATTAATAATTAGGCATGCATCATGAATAATTGTGTTGATATTTAGAATAAATGTTATAATAAATTACATGTGTATGCATGTTTATGTGTGCGAAAAATGGGACTACATGCAGTGCTACCATTTGGGGAAATCAGACAACCAGTACACAGTAGGTACCTGCCATCATCACTGCAGGTGTCACGAGCAGTGACAGGCCTATCATGTTTCAATTTAGCATATATCCGTTCATTTTCCTTCCACTATACCTGGGAGTATTCTTCAACAGCGATATGTCGTTGTATAGTCAGCTATCACACCTTTGCGAAAGCTTAGGAGCGTGGCGTGGTTATTCTTTCACTATAAATCTACTGTTCTGCTTCAAGTATAAAAAACTATTGGGCATGCCTTCGTCTACAGCACCCATGGATATGGCATTATCGTTCTTGTTTTTTTCCTCACCCGATTGCGAAACCACGTTGATTCTTTGTTAAAAATATACTAAAAAACGTAGCCTACTAAATCCCGTCAATCACAAAAAGGAACTTCGTCTTAGCGCTTGGCCTTCCATGCTTCTAGGATCTGTTTGTGCAAACTGTGGTGCTACGGCATTTTCGTTTCACTTAAGTTAAAGTATGTCACACAGCCCACCGAAGCCTTCGTAGTAGTGTTCGCTTTGTAGTTCCGCGATTCTCAACGACATACAGTAAAATTAAACGCTGCGTTTATGTGGCGAAAATCTTGAAGAATTTTCCACATAAAAAAAGGCTTTGAAAAAACATTTGTTCATTGTACCAGGGTTGCTTAACACTTGTACAATATACAGGTCATCCTTTCTAAAACGTGTACATCTTACAGTCTTCGTTACGATCGTTGATTCTTGCTCTCTGGTTTGCTCCGTGTTCGTGTTAGGCTTCCTAACTGTTATTCCTCTTGCATTCTTGTGCTATATGTCGATGATAAAGTAAATGCTGACGCTCGTTCGTTCGTTTTAATGGGCCAAGTCCCTCACGCTACTGGTAGCTTTGACACGCCGGTTTCTTTTACTCTATATACCTAGCAGCACTAGTTCTAGGTTGCAGCGATAGGCTTTAACAGGTCGGTGCTGAATCGAAACGGGCAAGCAAGCACTCCTAGTCGTCTTCTTATTGACTAGCACCATGCCCACTGCTCAGTGCCTTCAGTACAATCACTCCCCACCGAAAGAGTAGCCATCCTGGCGACCTAAGGACAGGAAAACACAGGGGAGTCATGGCACTGCTTGAGCCGGGAGACGTGGACAATTTCCTGGTCGCGACGACACTGGTTGGAAGGAGCCTCCGTTGGCTCGATGAGGTAGTTGACCGCAAATGTTTGTTTCAGTACCCGAGCAGGACCGTGGTACTTGGAGAGTAGCTTAGAGGAAAGGCCTGGAGGAGTAGAGGGCCGCCACAACCGGACCAGCGAGCCAGGAGCAAAGCACGTAGCCGCAGTAGATGAATCGTGGCGATGCTTTTGGCGCCACTGGACCTGGGATGTCAACGAGCGAGCTGGCGACATTCTTCGGCGTAAGCAGCCGCTCTAGAAACTGTCGTGCGCTCCGAAGCATCTGGTTGGTAAGGCAGAATCGTGTCCGTAGTGCATGAAAGTTCGTGTGCGTAAAGGAGAAAGAAAGGGGAGAACACAGTGGTGCTTTGCGTGGCGGTATTGTAAGCGTAGGAGACGAAAGGCAGAATGCGATCCCAATTCAAATAGTCAGAGGAAACATACATGGCCAATATATCGCCAAGGGTGCGGTTGAAACGCTCTGTCATCCCATTAGTTTGAGGATGATATGCTCTGGTACTGCGGTGAATGATGCGATACTCCTTTAGCAATGCTGCAATGACGTCTGAGAGAAAAACGCGAATGCGGTCGCTCAGTAATTCTCGAGGTGCTCCATGGCGTAAAATCAGGTTTTGAAGGATAAAACTGGCGATGTCTTTTGCTGTGGCAGATGCTAGGACTGAAGTTTCGGCACACCGCGTGAGGTGGTCTATAGCAACAATAACCCAGCGGTTGCCGCTTGGAGTGTTCGGAAGCAGAGCGTATAGGTCAAGGCCGACGCGGTCGAAGGCGCGCGCGGGGCATGGTAAAGGCTGCAAGGGGCCGGTGGCATGTTGAGGTGGCGTCTTGCGTCGTTGGCATATGAGGCAGGACCGGACGTACTGGTGAACGAAGCGGTACATACCGTGCCAGTTGTACCGAAGCTGGATGCGAGAGTATGTTTTAAGACACCAGCATGGCCACATTGGGGGTCGTCGTGGAACGTGACGCAGATATCAGGGCGCAGGTATCGGGGTATAACAGGCAACCACTTGCGACCGCTTGAATTGTAGTTGCGGCGGTACAGGAGGTTATCTCGCATGATGAAGTGCGCGGCTTGACGACGGAGTGTCCGAGAAATTGGCGCTGGCGACTGGCTAGACAGGAAGTCAATAAGCGAAGAGATCCATGGGTCCTTGCGCTGCTCTTATGGCATGTCGGTAATGTTGAGGGCGAAGGCTCCATATGTGGAAATAGACGAGTGGTCAGGACCGGAGGGCAGGGGTGACCGGGATAGAGCGTCTGCGTCTGCATGTTTTCGACCGGAGCGATAAATAACACGGATGTCGTACTCTTTTAGGCGCAATGCCCAACGGGCGAGCCGACCAGTTGGATCTTTTAATGAAGATAACCAGCATAGGGCATGATGGTCGGTCACGATGTCAAATGGATGCCTGTACACATAAGGACGAAATTTTCCGATTGCCCAAATGATGGCCAGACATTCCTTTTCAGTAACCGAGTAGTTCGCCTCGGCTTTGGTAAGGGTGCGGCTGGCATACGCGATATCGTACTCTTCGAAGCCATCCTTGCGTTGTGCAAGAACAGCGCCGAGCACGACACCGCTAGCGTCCGTATGGATCTATGTTGGTGCAGAGGCATCGAAGTGTCGTAGTACTGGAGGAGAGGTGAGAATGCGTCGCAGTTCTTGGAATGCGTCGTCGCACGCCGGGGACCAAGCTGATAGGTCAGAGCTGCCGCTGAGAAGCTGCGTCAAGGGGGCGATGATAGAGGCAAAGTTACGGATGAAGCGCCGGAAATATGAGCACAAGCCGATGAAACTGCGAAGCTCTTTCATGGTGGTTGGTTTAGGGAACTCGGTTACGGCGATAAGTTTGGTGGGGTCCGGGAGGATACCGTCTTTGGAAACTACATGGCCGAGAATAGTAAGCGTGCGAGCGCCGAAGTAGCATTTCTTCAAATTTAGCTGCAGTCCTGCAGTGGAGAGGCACGCAAGGACTTGATCGAGGCGGCTGAGGTGCGACGCACAGTCGGTGGAAAAACCACAATGTCATCCAAATAACAGAGGCACGTTTTTCACTTCAGCCCTCGAAGAATGTTATCTATCATTCGCTCGAAAGTGGCAGGCGCGTTGCAGAGGCCGAACGGCATGACGGTGAATTCATATAGCCCATCAGGAGTTGCAAAGGCTGTCTTTTGGCGATCGGCCTCTGCCATTGGCACTTGCCAGTAACCGGAGCGCAGATCCAGCGAGGAAAAGAATTCGACTCCCTGCAGACTGTCCAAGGCATCGTTGATGCGCGGCAGAGGATAGACATCTTTGTGCGTTATTCGGTTAAGGCGGCGATAGTCGACCCAGAACCGAATGGAGCCATCTTTTTTTTTTAAAAAGGACAGCCGGATATGCCCAGGGACTGTTAGAGGGCTGGATGATGCCACGCTCCAGCATGTCGTCAACGTGCTGGTCGATGACACTGCGTTCAGCGGCCGACACAGGATACGGATGCTGGCGCAATGGTGTTTGTTGGCCGGTGTCGGTACGGTTAATGACTGTGGACGCCCGGCCCAAGGATGGTTGACCAATGTCAAATGAGGCACGAAAAGGCTGGGGGAGCTTGATGATTTCGGTGTGCTACGCAGGTGTGAGTTCTGCGTCGATGGCACGAGCGAAGACGTCTACAGGGGCATCGGTCGCGGCGGGAGAAGTTACGGCACAAATCGGAAGTGATGCCGTATCACCAAACATGGTGGCCGCGAGAACGCTATCGAAAGCTTCAGCGGTACCCAGGAACTCGCCGCGGAGTAGGGATGATGGGCAGGCGGACGGATTGCACAAGTAAAATGCCGCAGAACCTTCCCAAAAAGTGACGACAGCAAACGGAAGCATGAAGTTCCGGCGCCGCGCACAGGTGGCCGACGGCGTAAAGAGAACAGATGAGTTCGCAGCAGAGCTACATAACACAGGAACCAGAGCGACGGAGAAAGGTGCGATATCGATGTCAGAGGCGGTAATAACTTTAGGAGAATAATGGTTGTCAGTGTCAAAACAAGGTACTGATAACGTAAGTTCGCAACGAGCGTAGTCGATAAGAGCTTGATTGGCAGATAGGAAATTCCATCCAAGAATAACGTCGTGCGAAGAATGAGGTAGGACGACAAATTAGATAACATGTATAACGCTTTGAATGACAACCCGGGCTGTGCACGACGCTGAAAGCTGAATGCGCTGCGAGGTTGCCGTACGCAGAGAAAGAGAGGTAAGCGGAATGGTCACTTTGTTCAAATTGCGGCAGAGCTTCTCACTAATAGCAGAAACGGCGGCTCCGGTGTCGATAAGTGCTTGTACGGTGACGCCGTCTACGGACAGTTCAATTTCGTTCGCCGGTGCAGAATGAGGCCTTAAAATGTTCGACGTAAACGCAGTTCTCGCCTCTGGAACTGCGACTGTTAGTTTTCCTCTCGGGCTGGGCTGGCTCGGCGAACCATCGGGGAAATGAATCGGCGACGTGGGGAAGGCGACCGGCGTGAATCGAAGGGGAGGCGACTGTAAGACGAGTCCGCAGGAAGGTTAGATTGGTCCTGACGCGGAAGTCGAGCAGGTCTGTAGCTTGAGGCACCCCATCTGTCAGGTAAAGCGCGGCTCCGACGGCGGCAGAATCGCGCTACGTGGCCCGGAAAATGGCAGGAATAACATATTTGCGGGTTATCAGGTGTTCGCCACGGGTTGACGACAGGGGCTGCAGCGGCCGAGTAAGGAACGACAATCGGACGCGATGGTGGCGGCGGTACATGGAAGGTGCTGGGGGCCCGGAAGGCATCAGGAGCCGGAGGAGCGTAAGGCCGGGCGACAACGTCAGCGTACTTTAGCGGTCGAGGAGGAGCAGATGGCAGCGCCGCGGCAACCTGCGTCTAAATGACGTGACGAGGCGAAGGAGCCAAGGTTGTCGACGGCTCGGGTGCGCTATTCGCCAGAGATTGTTCGCGTGCGACTTCCTGGCGGATGAACTGCTTTGTCTCCGGCATTAAAGCAGAGATGTCGGCAGCGTAGCGGCCGAAATCCAACGGGGATAGATCCTCAGTGTCCTGCTGAGCAGCGCGTGTTGATGCACGTTGCTTGCGCAGCTCGTCGTACTGCTGGCAAAGCTGCATGACCTCGGCAATCGTCCGGGGACTCTTCGGGGACTCTTCGAGCATCTGGAAGGCATGGTCATCGATGCCTTTCATGACGTGTTTGATCTTGTCAGCTTCGTCCATAGATGAGCTGACGCACTTGCAGAGCGAGAGCATGTCTTCAATATAACTGGTGAAGGTCTCGTTCTGGCGCTGAGCTCGACCACGCAAGCGCTGCTCAGCGCGAAGCCGGCGAACTGCTGGACGGCCGAAGACCTCAGCCAAAGTCGTCATGAAAGCCGACCAGGTGGTCAAATCCGCTTCATGATTGCGGAACCAGAGGTTGTCGACGTCAGTTAAGTAAAATATGACATTGGTGAGCTTGGCGTGGTCGTCCCACTTATTATAGGCGCTTACACGGTCACATTCGGCGAGCCAGTCTTCCACGTCGTGTTCGTCTGTGCCGCTAAATATAGCCGGATCGCGCTGGCGGATAACGCCAGAGCAGACGATGGTCAGGGGCATGGGAGCAGCAGCCTGGGACGGTCCCGGTTCATCGATTGCAACAGCTGGTGGTAGCGTCCGACTGCGGAGTTCTAGGATGTTGAAGAGAAATCCAGCAGCTCCACCAAATGCAATGGGGTGTTCGCCTAGCAGCACTAGTTCTAGGTTGCAGCGGTAGGCTTTAACAGGTGGGTGCTCAATCGAAACGGGGAAGCAAGCACTCCTCGTCGTCTTCTCATTCACTAGCACCATGCCCAATGCTCAGCGCCTTCAGTACAATAATAATAATAATAATAATAATAATAATAATAATAATAATAATAATAATAATAACAATAATATTTATTGCCACACAATATACAAAAACAACACAAGCAGGCCGGTCTAAGCCTGAGTTGGCTTGTAGGACCGTGCCAATGAATATGATAGACAAGGCAAAAATATATACATAAATTGATGAGACATGAAGGAAAAAAAAACATGGCAAAAATTGAAAAGAACAAGAAAACAATTGTTTATCTACATATAACACAAGTTGAAGAGGTAAAAATTGCAATGCAAAAAAAATATACAAGAGGTTAATCTTACTGTAGCTGCTTAAAGAAGCGTTTGAGCGTGCTTTTTGATGTCGCGTTAAAAGTTTCTCCTGGCAATTTGTTAATTATGTCAGGCACATACGCACAGCGTCTGGTAGCGCCATACCTTGTGGCTGAACGCGGAACTACATAACGGACGTTTTCTAAGCTCCCTTGTGGCGGCACTTTTTTGCTTGAAAGCGGAATTCCAGAAATGTTTAACGACAATTGTTTCTATAAGTAATGAATGGAAGTTCGGTAGACCAAGTTCACGGAAGATATTTGCAGATGTTACTATTGGGGAATTGTATGCAACATTTTTAAGAATGTTTTTTATAATCCGGTCTACCCTGCATCTCCAACGATCAGAACAAAAGCCAAAGACTGTAATGTTGTACCTCAACACACTGTAACCTAGTGCATGTGCTATAATCCTTTTTGCAGACACTGGTGCAATACTTTTGATATTAAACAACAGCCACGCCACTGACCTCAGCTTAGAACAAATAAGTGATAAGTGATGTTGCCATGATAAATTACTATCGAAATAGATTCCGAGATATTTCACACAATCCACGTATGGAATAGGCGCACATTTACAATGAACACAGTCTGACTAATGCAAGTAGAGCGGCATGTTAATAACAGTAGTCTTAAGTGGGGAGCGAAAACAAACAAGTTTTGTTTTTTGGGCATTTGCAACAATTTCATTATTAGAGAACCAAAGCATTGCCTTGTAAACATCATTTTGCAACATTTCAGTGGACGTTCTATAAGAAAGGTGTTTCGCTAATAATACAGTGCCGTCAGCATACTGGAATACTGAACATTTCGAAATTGCCAAAGGGATGTCGTTAACGAAGGTATTAAACAGCAATGTCGACAAAATGGACCCCTGAGGAACTCCAGCTTTTACCGACAGCTTAGAACTGAATACGCCCGTATCATCGGTAGAGACCACCTGAAATCTGTTACTCAAGTAATTTTCGATAACTTTGTAAAAAGGCCCACGAAATCCCCAAAAATGCAGTTTACGTAACAAGATTTGATGATTCAGGGTGTCAAACGCTTTCGCTACATCTAAATATAGTGCACATGTGAAAAGATTCTGATCGAATGCCGAGAACAGTTCACCTGAAAATTCCTCAAGCAGTGCCAGAGTACCACGCCCTGAAATAAAGCCGAACTGTCGATTGGTAAGGATAGAAAATTTGTTCACAAAAGAAGACACAGTGTGGAAAAGAAATTTTTCCAAGACCTGAGCAATGATCGGCAATATTGAAATCGGCCGATAGTTTTCAATACTATCTTTCTTCCATGACGTGTAGTGGTACAACTGCAGTTTTTAAGTATTCTGGAATTTCGGTGCCTTCCAAAAAACCATTCAGAATATGCAGGATAATATCTGACAGCGCATTGAAATTCCACCTAATGGTGTGTAAAGAAATTCCATCATATCCAGTGGGCAAGTTAGGACGGAAACTGAAAATAATTTCTTCCAGATCACCCTTCAAAATTCTCGGAAGAAAAGCCGACGCAGATACGGAATGCCCTAACGGCGGAGTGCTTGTATATGAAGAGACGGCCCTTTGGGACGCTTTAACAAAGTGCCTGTTGAAAGCATCAGCCACTTTTGTCGGAGGTTGTTGAAAAGCACCGAAAATAGACCGGTTATTGGAACTCACTCCTCTGAGATGATTTACCAAAGACCAAGTTTTGCTTACATTATTTGAAGATTGTTGGAATTTATAAAAGAAGTAACGGCGTTTGGCGGCACGCAGAAGAGCAACAACTCTATTTCTTGCCGACTTGTATTCTAATCGCAGTCTTTGGTTTCTGGGATTTCCTCTGCAGCGTTTCCACAGGTTGTCTCGATACGAAATGGAAGCAAGAATTTCCGTGTTCATCCAGCAGTGATTCTTTTTTATCGGCTTAGCTATCAGCCGTGTGCAACGTAATTCAAAATGTTTCATTTGCATACAGAACCTTTCATATACTTTGCCCGAAGAATCTTCATTGGTTAAGGATGCCCAGTCAAACGAAACGATAAGGTTATCTAGCTTGGATTGATTAACAGTAGGGACAAGGCATTTACGCTGTCCAGATCCTCTTTCCACCGATGACGTTCCAGACGCGTCTTGTAAAACAAGACGGCATGCTACAAAATAATGGTCCGCCATCCGTTGTAGAATAGTGCATGACCTAAATGAACAGCTGGGAGCTCTGACCGCTATGTGATCTAAACAAGATTGCACTAGGCTATTATTAACTAATTCCGCTCTAGTAGGAGCTGCAATCGTGCATTCCAGACCATAAGCGGACAACGTAGATAAATAATCACAAACAGTCACTTTTTCAGGGCATAAAATATTGATATTCAAGTCTCCGATCAAGCAAAATTGGTCGCTGAGCTCCACTGCCGCAGAGCTTCTTCAAGCTCAACAAGAAACCGTGAAAGGCTGCATGAGGGTGGTCGATAAATCGATAAGATATGGACAGAAAATGACATCTTACAAACTTTGACCATCGTAGATTCGGCATGTACAAAAGAAGCATCAACAGAAGAAACTTCACAGTTGTCGTTTACATAGAGAGCAATGCCTCCGCTACGACGCCCGCTTCGTGTGACAAAATGTGCGGAAAAGCCCTGCAAGGTAAACGTATCAATGCAAGCCTGGGAAACATTGATTTCTGTAATCACAAATAAATCTACAAAGTTAACTGCCGATTCAGCCAGAAATTTAAATTCGTCCCAGTATTTACGCAGACTTCGAATATTAACGCTCACAATGGTAAAATCTTCAACAGAACTGCACGGAAATTCTTGTTTAAATGAACTGAAGTCCGGTAGTTCACTGAATAAAAAAGGCATGTTGGCTAAGCAATGTTTTCCAGGTCTGCTTGTTTACCAATTCGAACAAGAGACGCTGTTTCATTCTTTTTCACGAAGATCTTGCCTCCTTTCGTCCAACAAAACCGATAACCCTCCTCCTTTGCCTTCGTTCTCGCTTTCCAGAAGAGATCACGGTTAACTTTGGTTAAGTTATCATTGAAGTAGATCTTTGGAAATGATGCACTTTCACGTAGATTCTTCAGTTTTCCCCGCGCTTCAAGCCATTTTTCCTTCCAAATAACAGATTTAAAGCGCACCAAGACCCCAGGTGTAACACTGATTATGACTTTTAAGCGGTGTACGGCTGCAATATCGTCAGACGAAAACCCTGAGAGGTCTAGATTTCTTGCTATTTGTGTGATTGTTTGTGTTAGGCTTTCATTACTTTTCGCTGGCAAACCTTGGATCTCAAGATTTTTAGTCTGCTGTACTGCTCACTTTCATTTTGGTTTTCTTCTAGCTTTTGTATTACTACTGCCTGAGTTAACACCGTTATTTTCAGAGCTTCCAGTTCAGCGCAATCAGATTTTTGACGTTCCTGAATGACCTGTTGTTGTTTCAAAACAGAATCATACTTCTCTGACAAAAGCGACACCGATCCTTCTGGTTCCTTAACTGATTTCGATACAGCCGTGAACTCTTCCTGCAGCAATAGGAGAGAATCAACCTTCTTATGCAGAATCGCCAACGATTGCAAACTTTTTCTGATTTCCCGGAGCTCATCCAAGAGTGAAGACTCAGAACCACTGTATTCCTCAATTTCAGACTCTGTGCCGCTGTTTAGTTTCTTGTTACTTCTGCACGTTTTACAAAACCACGCATCTATCTTAGCATTGCCCATTGTAGTGAAAGTGTTAGCTGCTATTGCAGAACATGACTGACCAAGATGATACGAATATTTGCATTGAGCACATGCCATTATCTTTCCATCAGTAGGCAGAGACCTATGACAGGAAATGCAGCTGCCATCTTTTCCCATTGTACTAGCAAACTAGTTAGATAATATAAACTTATGCTAATATACAACCACCGGGAAACTAATCTACAATACAGGCGTTAGAAGGGGAAAACTGTTCATTGAAGGAATTCTTGTCGAAACCCACACAGGTAGTATCGCTCACCAGGCGAAGCGCAGAAATCGTGATTGGTGCGCCGTAACTGTCACTGGAACTGGCAGCTTGCTTCAGCTCGCAGACAGCAGTCCAGAGCGACTACTATGACGAGCAGGGAGTCGAGGCAGGCACTTTTACGTTGAGCGGCAGCCCACAGCAAGTAGAGACGCACGCGCACTAGCGTTGCACGGGGTAGCTGAGTGCTGCAGTAGTCTTGCGGGATAAAAAGCGGTGCGCGTGCTTACTGGTTGACAAGGGGAGGACGTCGTCCACGTCCCGCAGCAACCACCGTCGTAGCTGCCAGCTTGTCGCCTCGCAGAGAGCAGTCCAGAGCGACTACTAAGATGAGCAGGGGGCGAGACAGGAACATTTACGTTGAGCGGCAGCCCGCAGCAAGTATAGACGCACGCGCACTAGCGTTGCCCGGGGTAGCTGGGTGCTGCAGTAGTCTTGCGGGAAAAAAAAGCGGTGCGCGTGCTTACTGGTCGACAAGGGGAGGACGTCGTCCACGTGCCGCAGCAACCGCCGTCGTAGCTGCCAGCTTGTCGCCTCGCAGAGAGCAGTCCAGAGCGACTACTAAGACGAGCAGGGGGGCGAGGCAGAAACTTTTACGTTGAGCGGCAGCCCGCAGAAAGTAGGGACGCACTCGCACTAGCGTTGCCCGGGGTAGCTGAGTGCTGCAGTAGTTTTGCGGGAAAAAAAGCGGTGCGCGTGCTTACTGGTCGACAAGGGGAGGACGTCGTCCACGTCCCGCAGCAACCGCCGTCGCAGCTGCCAGCTTGTCGCCTCGCAGAGAGCAGTCCAGAGCGACTACTAAGACGAGCAGGGGGCGAGACAGGAACATTTACGTTGAGCGGCAGCCCGCAGCAAGTAGAGCCGCATGCGTACTTGCGTTGCCCGGGGAGGCTGAGTGCTGCAGTAGCCTTGCGGAAAGAAAAAAGCGGTGCGCGTGCTTACTGGTCGACAAGGGGAGGACGTCGTCCACGTCCCGCAGCAACCGCCGTCGTAGCTGCCAGCTTGTCGCCTCGCAGAGAGCACTCCAGAGCGACAACTAAGAGGAGCAGGGGGGCGAGGCAGGAATTTTACGTTGAGCGGTAGCACGCAGCAAGTAGAGACGCACGCGCACTAGCGTTGCCCGGGGTAGCTGAGTGCTGCAGTAGTCTTGCGGGAAAAAAGCGGTAGGTTTGCTTACTGGTCGACAAGTGGAGGACGTCGTCCACGTCCCGAAGCAACCGCCGTCGTAGCTGCCAGCTTGTCGCCTCGCAGAGAGCAGTCCAGAGCGCCTTCTAAAATGAGCAGGGGGCGAGACAGGAACATTTACGTTGAGCGGCAGCCCGCAGCAAGTATAGACGCACGCGCACTAGCGTTGCCTGGGGTAGCTGAGTGCTGCAGTAGTCTTGCGGGGGAAAAAGCGGTGCGCGTGCTTACTGGTCGACAAGGGGAGGACGTCGTCCACGTGCCGCAGCAACCGCCGTCGTAGCTGCCAGCTTGTCGCTTCGTAGAGAGCAGTCCAGAGCGACTACTATGACGAGCAGGGAGTCGAGGCAGGCACTTTTACGTTGAGCGGCAGCCCACAGCAAGTAGAGACGCACGCGCACTAGCGTTGCAAGGGGTAGCTGAGTGCTGCAGTAGTCTTGCGGGATAAAAAGCGGTGCGCGTGCTTACTGGCCGACAAGGGGAGGACGTCGTCCACGTGACGCAGCAACCACCGTCGTAGCTGCCAGCTTGTCGCCTCGCAGAGAGCAGTCCAGAGCGACTACTAAGATGAGCAGGGGGCGAGACAGGAACATTTACGTTGAGCGGCAGCCCGCAGCAAGTATAGACGCACGCGCACTAGCGTTGCCCGGGGTAGCTGAGTGCTGCAGTAGTCTTGCGAGAAAAAAAAGCGGTGCGCGTGCTTGCTGGTCGACATGGGGAGGACGTCGTCCACGTGCCGCAGCAACCGCAGTCGTAGCTGCCAGCTTGTCGCCTCGTAGAGAGCAGTCCAGAGCGACTACTAAGACGAGAAGGGGGGCGAGGCAGGAACTTTTACGTTGAGCGGCAGCCCGCAGCAAGTAGAGCCGCGCGCGTACTAGCGTTGCCCAGGAAGGCTGAGTGCTGCAGTAGCCTTGCGGAAAGAAAAAAGCGGTGCGCGTGCTTACTGGTCGACAAGGGGAGGACGTCGTCCACGTTGCGCAGCAATCGCCGTCGTAGCTACCAGCTTGTCGCCTCGCAGAGAGCAGACCAGAGCGACTACTAAGACGTGCAGGGGGGTGAGGCAGGAATATTTACGTTGAGCGGCAGCCCGCAGCAAGTAGAGACGCACGCGCACTAGCGTTGCCCGTGGTAGCTGAGTGCTGCAGTAGTCTCGCGGAAAAAAAGAAAGCGGTGCGCGTGCTTACTGGTCGACAAGGGGAGGACGTCGTCCACGTCCCGCAGCAACCGCCGTCGTAGCTGCCAGCTTGTTGCCTCACAGAGAGCAGTCCAGAGCGACTACTAAGACTAGAAGGGGGGTGAGGCAGGAACTTTTACGTTGAGCGGCAGCCCGCAGCAAGAAGAGACGCACGCGTACTAGAGTTGCCCGGGGTAGCTGAGTGCTGCAGTAGTCTTGCGGAAAAAAAAAGCGGTGGACTTGCTTACTGGTCGACATGGGGAGGACGTCGTCCACGTCCCGCAGCCACCGCCGTCGTAGCTGCCAGCTTGTCGCCTCGCAGAGAGCAGTCCAGAGCGACTACTAAGACGAGCAGGGGGCGAGGCAGGACCACTTATGTTGAGCGGCAGCCGGCAGCAAGTAGAGACGCGCGCGCACTAGAGTTGCCTGGGGTAGCTGAGTGCTGTAGTAGTCTTGTGGGAAAAAAAAGCGGTGCGCGTGCTTACTGGTCGACAAGGGGAGGACGTCGTCCACGTGCCGCAGCAACCGCTGTCGTAGCTGCCAGCTTGTCGCCTCGCAGAGAGCAGTCCAGAGCGACTACTAAGACGAGCAGGGGGGCGAGGCAGGAAATTTTACATTGAGCGGCAGCCCGCAGCAAGTAGAGACGCACTCGCACTAGCGTTGCCCGGGTTAGCTGAGTGCTGCAGTAGTTTTGCGGGAAAAAAAAGCAGGGCGCGTGCTTACTGGTCGACAAGGCGAGGACGTCGCCCACGTCCCGCAGCAACCGCCGTCGTAGCTGCCAGCTTGTCGCCTCGCAGAGAGCAGTCCAGAGCGACTACTAAAACGAGCAAGGGGCGAGACAGGAACATTTACGTTGAGTGGCAGCCCGCAGCAAGTATAGACGCACGCGCACTAGCGTTGCCTGGGGTAGCTGAGTGCTGCAGTAGTCTTGCGGGGAAAAAAGCGGTGCGCGTGCTTACTGGTCGACAAGGGGAGGACGTCGTCCACGTGCCGCAGCAGCCGCCGTCGTAGCTGCCAGCTTGTCGCTTCGTAGAGAGCCGTCGAGAGCGACTACTAAGACGAGAAGGGGGGCGATGGAGGAACATTTACGTTGAGCGGCAGCCCGCATCAAGTAGAGCCGCATGCGTACTAGCGTTGCCCGGGGAGGCTGAGTGCTGCAGTAGCCTTGCGGAAAGAAAAAAGCGGTGCGCGTGCTTACTGGTCGACAAGGGGAGGACGTCGTCCACGTTGCGCAGCAATCGCCGTCGTAGCTGCCAGCTTGTCGCCTCGCAGAGAGCAGACGAGAGCGACTACTAAGACGAGCAGGGGGGTGAGGCAGGAATATTTACGTTGAGCGGCAGCCCGCAGCTAGTAGAGACGCACGCGCAGTAGCGTTGCCCGCGGTAGCTGAGTGCTGCAGTAGTCTTGCGGGAAAAAAAAGCGGTGCGCGTGCTTACTGGTCGACAAGGGAGGACGTAGTCCACGTCCCGGAGCAACCGCCGTCGTAGCTGCCAGCTTGTCGCCTCGAAAGAGCAGTCCAGAGCGACTACTAAGACGAGCAGCAGGGCGAGGCAGGAACGTTTACGTTGAGCGGCAGCCCGCAGCAAGTAGAGACGCACGCGCACTAGCGTTGCCCGGGGTAGCTGAGTGCTGCAGTAGTCTCGCGGAAAAAAAGAAAGCGGTGCGCGTGCTTACTGGTCGACAAGGGGAGGACGTCGTCCACGTCCCGCAGCAACCGCCGTCGTAGCTGCCAGCTTGTTGCCTCACAGAGAGCAGTCTAGAGCGACTACTAAGACTAGAAGGGGGGTGAGGCAGGAACTTTTACGTTGAGCGGCAGCCCGCAGCATGAAGAGACGCACGCGCACTAGCGTTGCCCGGGGTAGCTGAGTGCTGCAGTAGTCTTGCGGAAAAAAAAAGCGGTGGACTTGCTTACTGGTCGACATGGGGAGGACGTCGTCCACGTCCCGCAGCAACCGCCGTCGTAGCTGCCAGCTTGTCGCCTCGCAGAGAGCAGTCCAGAGCGACTACTAAGACGAGCAGGGGGCGAGGCATGACCACTTATGTTGAGCGGCAGCCGGCAGCAAGTAGAGACGCGCGCGCACTAGAGTTGCCCGGGGTAGCTGAGTGCTGTAGTAGTCTTGCGGAAAAAAAGCGGTGCGCGTGCTTACTGGTCCACAAGGGAGGACGTCGTCCACGTCCCGCAGCAACCGCCGTCGTAGCTGCCAGCTTGTCGCCTCGCAGAGAGCAGTCCAGAGCGACTACTAAGACGAGCAGGGGGGCGAGGCAGGAATTTTACGTTGAGCGGTAGCACGCAGCAAGTAGAGAAGCACGCGCACTAGCGTTGCCCGGGGTAGCTGAGTGCTGCAGTAGTCTTGCGGGAAAAAAAGCGGTGCGTTTGCTTACTGGTCGACAAGTGGAGGACGTCGTCCACGTCCCGCAGCAACCGCCGTCGTAGCTGCCAGCTTGTCGCCTCGCAGAGAGCAGTCCAGAGCGACTACTAAGATGACTAGGGGGCGAGACAGGAACATTTACGTTGAGCGGCAGCCCGCAGCAAGTATAGACGCACGCGCACTAGCGTTGCCTGGGGTAGCTGAGTGCTGCAGTAGTCTTGCGAGAAAAAAAAAGCGGTGCGCGTGCTTACTGGTCGACAAGGGGAGGACGTCGTCCACGTGCCGCAGCAACCGCTGTCGTAGCTGCCAGCTTGTCGCCTCGTAGAGAGCAGTCCAGAGCGACTACAAAGACGAGAAGGGGGGCGAGGCAGGAACTTTTACGTTGAGCGGCAGCCCGCAGCAAGTAGAGCCGCACGCGTAGTAGCGTTGCCGGGGTAGCTGAGTGCTGCAGCAGCCTTGCGGAAAGAAAAAAGCGGTGCGCGTGATTACTGGTCGACAAGGGGAGGACCTCGTCCACGTTGCGCAGAAATCGCCGTCGTAGCTGCCAGCTTGTCGCCTCGCAGAGAGCAGTCCAGAGCGACTACTAAGACGAGCAGGGGGGTGAGGCAGAAATTTTTACGTTGAACGACAGCCCGCAGCTAGTAGAGACGCACGTGCAGTAGCGTTGCCCGCGGTAGCTGAGTGCTGCAGTAGTCTTGCGGGAAAGAAAGCGGTGCGCGTGCTTACTGGTCCACAAGGGGAGGACGGCGCCCACGTCCCGCAGCAACCGCCGTCATAGCTGCCAGCTTGTCGCCTCGCAGAGAGCAGACCAGAGCGACTACTAAGACGAGCAGGGGGCGAAACAGGAACATTTACGTTGAGCGGCAGCCCGCAGCAAGTATAGACGCAAGCGCACTAGAGTTGCCTGGGGTAGCTGAGAGCTGCAGTAGTCTTGCGGGGAAAAAAGCGGTGCGCGTGCTTACTGGTCGACAAGGGGAGGACGTCGTCCACGTGCCGCAGCAACCGCCGTCGTAGCTGCCAGCTTGTCGCTTCGTAGAGAGCAGTCCAGAGCGACTACTAAGACGAGAAGGGGGGCGAGGGAGGAACATTTACGTTGAGCGGCAGCCCGCAGCAAGTAGAGCCGCATGCGTACTAGCGTTGCCCGGGGAGGCTGAGTGCTGCAGTAGCCTTGCGGAAAGAAAAAAGCGGTGCGCGTGCTTACTGGTCGACAAGGGAGGACGTCGTCCACGTCCCGGAGCAACCGCCGTCGTAGCTGCCAGCTTGTCGCCTCGCAGAGAGCAGTCCAGAGCGACTACTAAGACGAGCAGGGGGCGAGGCAGGACCACTTATGTTGAGCGGCAGCCGGCAGCAAGTAGAGACGCGCGCGCACTAGAGTTGCCCGGGGTAGCTGAGTGCTGTAGTAGTCTTGCGGAAAAAAAGCGGTCCGCGTGCTTACTGGTCCACAAGGGAGGACGTCGTCCACGTCCCGCAGCAACCGCCGTCGTAGCTGCCAGCTTGTCGCCTCGAAAGAGCAGTCCAGAGCGACTACTATGACGAGGAGCAGGGCGAGGCAGGAACGTTTACGTTGAGCAGCAGCCCGCAGCAAGTAGAGACGCACGCGCACTAGCGTTGCCCAGGGTAGCTGAGTGCTGCAGTAGTCTCGCGGAAAAAAAGAAAGCGGTGCACGTGCTTACTGGTCGACAAGGGGAGGACGTCGTCCACGTCCCGCAGCAACCGCCGTCGTAGCTGCCAGCTTGTTGCCTCACAGAGAGCAGTCCAGAGCGACTACTAAGACTAGAAGGGGGGTGAGGCAGGAACATTTACGTTGAGCGGCAGCCCGCAGCAAGAAGAGACGCACGCGCACTAGCGTTGCCCGGGGTAGCTGAGTGCTGCAGTAGTCTTGCGGAAAAAAAGTGGTCCGCGTGCTTACTGGTCCACAAGGGAGGACGTCGTCCACGTCCCGCAGCAACCGCCGTCGTAGCTGCCAGCTTGTCGCCTCGCAGAGAGCAGTCCAGAGCGACTACTAAGACGAGCAGGGGGGCCAGGCAGGAATTTTACGTTGAGCGTTAGCACGCAGCAAGTAGAGACGCACGCGCACTAGCGTTGCCTGGGGTAGCTGAGTGCTGCAGTAGTCTTGCGGGGAAAAAACCGGTGCGCGTGCTTACTGGTCGACAAGGGGAGGACGTCGTCCACGTGCCGCAGCAACCGCCGTCGTAGCTGCCAGCTTGTCGCTTCGTAGAGAGCAGTCCAGAGCGACTACTATGACGAGCAGGGAGTCGAGGCAGGCACTTTTACGTTGAGCGGCAGCCCACAGCAAGTATAGGCGCACGCGCTAGCGTTGCCCGGGGTAGCTGAGTGCTGCAGTAGTCTTGCGGGAAAAAAAATCGGTGCGCGTGCTTACTGGTCGACAAGGGGAGGACGTCGTCCACGTGCCGCAGCAACCACCGTCGTAGCTGCCAGCTTGTCGCCTCGCAGAGAGCAGTCCAGAGCGACTACTAAGATGAGCAGGGGGCGAGACAGGAACATTTACGTTGAGCGACAGCCCGCAGCAAGTATAGACGCACGCGCACTAGCGTTGCCCGGGGTAGCTGAGTGCTGCAGTAGTCTTGCGGGGAAAAAGCGGTGCGCGTGCTTACTGGTCGACAAGGGGAGGACGTCGTCCACGTGCCGCAGCAACCGCCGTCGTAGCTGCCAGCTTGTCGCTTCGTAGAGAGCAGTCCAGAGCGACTACTAAGACGAGAAGGGGGGCGAGTGAGGAACATTTACGTTGAGCGGCAGCCTGCAGCAAGTAGAGCCGCATGCGTACTAGCGTTGCCCGGGGAGCCTGAGTGCTGCAGTAGCCTTGCGGAAAAAAAAGCGGTGCGCGTGCTTACTGGTCGACAAGGGGAGGACGTCGTCCACGTCCCGCAGCAACCGCCGTCGTAGCTGCCAGCTTGTTGCCTCACAGAGAGCAGTCCAGAGCGACTACTAAGACTAGAAGGGGGGTGAGGCAGGAACTTTTACGTTGAGCGGCAGCCCGCAGCAAGAAGCGACGCACGAGCACTAGCGTTGCCCGGGGTAGCTGAGTGCTGCAGCAGTCTTGCGGAAAAAAAAGCGGTGGACTTGCTTACTGGTCGACATGGGGAGGACGTCGTCCACGTTCCCAGCAACCGCCGTCGTAGCTGCCAGCTTGTCGCCTCGCAGAGAGCAGTCCAGAGCGACTTCTAAGACGAGCAGGGGGCGAGGCAGGACCACTTATGTTGAGCGGCAGCCGGCAGCAAGTAGAGACGCACGCGCACTAGAGTTGCCCGGGGTAGCTGAGTGCTGTAGTAGTCTTGCGGAAAAAAAAGCGGTGCGCGTGCTTACTGGTCCACAAGGGAGGACGTCGTCCACGTCCCGCAGCAACCGCCGTCGTAGCTGCCAGCTTGTCGCCTCGCAGAGAGCAGTCCAGAGCGACTACTAAGACGAGCAGGGGGGCGAGGCAGGAATTTTACGTTGAGCGGCAGCACGCAGCAAGTAGAGACGCACGCGCACTAGCGTTGCCCGGGGTAGCTGAGTGCTGCAATAGTCTTGCGGGAAAAAAAGCGGTGCGTTTGCTTACTGGTCGACAAGTGGAGGACGTCGTCCACGTCCCGCAGCAACCGCCGTCGTAGCTGCCAGCTTGTCGCCTCGCACAGAGCAGTCCAGAGCGACTACTAAGGTGAGCAGGGGGCGAGACAGGAACATTTACGTTGAGCGGCAGCCCGCAGCAAGTATAGACGCACGCGCACTAGCGTTGCCTGGGGTAGCTGAGTGCTGCAGTAGTCTTGCGAGAAAAAAAAGCGGTGCGCGTGCTTACTGGTCGACAAGGGGAGGACGTCGTCCACGTGCCGCAGCAACCGCTGTCGTAGCTGCCAGCTTGTCGCCTCGTAGAGAGCAGTCCAGAGCGACTACTAAGACGAGAAGGGGGGCGAGGCAGGAACTTTTACGTTGAGCGGCAGCCCGCAGCAAGTAGAGCCGCACGCGTACTAGCGTTGCCCGGGGTAGCTGAGTGCTGCAGTAGCCTTGCTGAAAGAAAAAAGCGGTGCGCGTGCTTACTGGTCGACAAGGGGAGGACGTCGTCCACGTTGCGCAGCAATCGCCGTCGTAGCTGCCAGCTTGTCGCCTCGCAGAGAGCAGCCCAGAGCGACTACTAAGACGAGCAGGAAGGTGAGGCAGGAATATTTACGTTGAGCGGCAGCCCGCAGCTAGTAGAGACGCACGCGCAGTAGCGTTGCCCGCGGTAGCTGAGTGCTGCAGTAGTCTTGCGGGAAAAAAAGCGGTGCGTTTGCTTACTCGTCGACAAGTGGAGGACGTCGTCCACGTCCCGCAGCAACCGCCGTCGTAGCTGCCAGCTTGTAGCCTCGCAGAGACCAGTCCAGAGCGACTACTAAGACTAGCAGGGGGTGAGGCAGGAACTTTTACGTTGAGCGGCAGCCCGCAGCAAGTAGAGACGCACGCGCACTAGCGTTGCCCGCGGTAGCTGAGTGCTGCAGTAGTCTTGCGGGAAAAAAAGCGGTGCGTTTGCTTACTGGTCGACAAGTGGAGGACGTCGTCCACGTCCCGCAGCAACCGCCGTAGTAGCTGCCAGCTTGTAGCCTCGCAGAGAGCAGTCCAGAGCGACTACTAAGACGAGCAGGGGGGTGAGGCAGGAACTTTTACGTTGAGCGGCAGCCCGCAGCAAGTAGAGACGCACGCGCACTAGCGTTCCCCGGGGTAGCTGAGTGCTGCAGTAGTCTTACGGGGAAAAAAATCGGTGCGCGTGCTTACTGGTCGACAAAGGGAGGACGTCGTCCACGTCCCGCTGCAACCGCCGTCGTAGCTGCCAGCTTGTCGCCTCGCAGAGAGCAGTCCAGAGCGACTACTAAGACGAGCAGGGGGCGAGGCAGGACCATTTACGTTGAGCGGCAGCCCGCAGCAAGTAGAGGCGCGCGCGCACTAGAGTTGCCCGGGGTAGGTGAGTGCTTTAGTAGTCTTGCGGAAAAAAAGCATTGCACGCGCTTACTGGTCCACAAGGGGAGGACGTCGTCCACGTCCCGCAGCAACCGTCGTCGTAGCTGCCAGCTTGTCGCCTCGCAGAGAGCAGTCCAGAGCGACTACTAAGACGAGTAGGGGGCGAGGCAGGACCATTTAAGTTGAGCGGCAGCCCGCAGCAAGTAGACACGCGCGCGCACTAGAGTTGCCCGGGGTAGCTGAGTGTTGTAGTAGTTTAGCGGGAAAAAAAGCGGTGCGCGTGCTTACTTGTCGACAAGGGGAGGACGTCGTCCACGTCCCGCAGCAACCACTGTCGTAGCTGCCAGCTTGTCGCCTCGCAGAGAGCAGTCCAGAGCGACTACTAAGACGAGCAGGGGGGCGACGCCGGAACGTTTACATTGAGCGGCAGCCCGCAGCAAGTAGAGACGCACTCGCACTCGCGTTGCCCGGGGTAGCTGAGTGCTCCAGTAGTTTTGCGGGAAAAAAAAGCAGTGCGCGTGCTTACTGGTCGACAAAGGGAGGACGTCGCCCACGTCCCGCAGCAAGCGCCGTCGTAGCTGCCAGCTTGTCGCCTCGCAGAGAGCAGTCCAGAGCGACTACAAAGACGAGCAGGGGGCGAGACAGGAACATTTACGTTGAGCGGCAGCCCGCAGTAAGTATAGACGCACGCGCACTAGCGTTGCCTTGGGTAGCTGAGTGCTGCAGTAGTCTTGCGGGGAAAAAAGCGGTGCGCGTGCTTACTGGTTGACAAGGGGAGGACGTCGTCCACGTTGCGCAGCAATCGCCGTCGTAGCTGCCAGCTTGTCACCTCGCAGAGAGCAGCCCAGAGCGACTACTAAGACGAGCAGGAAGGTGAGGTAGGAATATTTACGTTGAGCGGCAGCCCGCAGCTAGTAGAAACGCACGCGCAGTAGCGTTGCCCGCGGTAGCTGAGTGCTGCAGCAGTCTTGCGGGAAATAAAGCGGTGCGTTTGCTTACTGGTCGACAAGTGGAGGACGTCGTCCACGTCCCGCTGCAACCGCCGTCGTAGCTGCCAGCTTGTCGCTCGCAGAGAGCAGTCCAGAGCGACTACTAAGAAGAGCAGGGGGGCGAGGCAGGAACTTTTACGTTGAGCGGCAGCCCGCAGCAAGTAGAGACGCGCGCGCACTAGAGTTGCCCGGGGTAGCTGAGTGTTGTAGTAGTTTTGCGGGAAAAAAAGCGGTGCGCGTGCTTACTGGTCGACAAGGGAGGACGTCGTCCACGTCCCGGAGCAACCGCCGTCGTAGCTGCCAGCTTGTCGCCTCGAAAGAGCAGACAAGAGCGACTACTAAGACGAGCAGCAGGGCGAGGCAGGAACGTTTACGTTGAGCGGCAGCCCGCAGCAAGTAGAGACGCACGCGCACTAGCGTTGCCCGGGGTAGCTGAGTGCTGCAGTAGTCTCGCGGAAAAAAAGAAAGCGGTGCGCGTGCTTACTGGTCGACATGGGGAGGACGTCGTCCACGTCCCGCAGTAACCGCCGTCGTAGCTGCCAGCTTGTCGCCTCGCAGAGAGCAGTCCAGAGCGACTACTAAGACGAGCAGGGGGCGAGGCAGGACCGTTTAAGTTGAGCGGCAGCCCGCAGCAAGTAGAGGCGCGCGCGCACTAGAGTTGCCCGGGGTAGGTGAGTGCTTTAGTAGTCTTGCGGAAAAAAAGCAGTGCGCGTGCTTACTGCTCCACAAGGGGAGGACGTCGTCCACGTCCCGCAGCAACCGCCGTCGTAGCTGCCAGCTTGTCGCCTCGCAGAGAGCAGTCCAGAGCGACTACTAAGACGAGTAGGGGGCGAGGCAGGACCATTTACGTTGAGCGGCAGCCCGCAGCAAGTAGAGACGCGCGCGCACTAGAGTTGCCCGGGGTAGCTGAGTGTTGTAGTAGTTTTGCGGGAAAAAAGCGGTGCGCGTGCTTACTGGTCGACAAGGGGAGGACGTCGTCCACGTCCCGCAGCAACCACCGTCGTAGCTGCCAGCTTGTCGCCTCGCAGAGAGCAGTCCAGAGCGACTACTAAGACGAGCAGGGGGGCGAGGCAGGAACTTTTACATTGAGCGGCAGCCCGCAGCAAGTAGAGACGCACTCGCACTAGCTTTGCCCGGGGTAGCTGAGTGCTGCAGTAGTTTTGCGGGAAAAAAAAGCAGTGCGCGTGCTTACTGGTCGACAAGGGGAGGACGTCGCCCACGTCCCGCAGCAAACGCCGTCGTAGCTGCCAGCTTGTCGCCTCGCAGAGAGCAGTCCAGAGCGACAACTAAGACGAGCAGGGGGCGAGGCAGGACCACTTATGTTGAGCGGCAGCCCGCACCAAGTAGAGACGCGCGCGCACTAGAGTTGCCCGGGGTAGCTGAGTGCTGTAGTAGTCTTGCTGAAAAAAAGCGGTGCGCGTGCTTACTGGTCCACAAGGGAGGACGTCGTCCACGTCCCGCAGCAACCGGTGTCGTAGCTGCCAGCTTGTTGCCTCGCAGAGAGCAGTCCAGAGCGACTACTAAGACGAGCAGGGGGGCGAGGCAGGAATCTTACGTTGAGCGACAGCACGCAGCAAGTAGAGACGCACGCGCACTAGCGTTGCCCGGGGTAGCTGAGGGCTGCAGTAGTTTTGCGGGAAAAAAAGCGGTGCGTTTGCTTACTGGTCGACAAGTGGAGGACGTCGTCCACGTCCCCCAGCAACCGCCGTCGTAGCTGCCAGCTTGTAGCCTCGCAGAGACCAGTCCAGAGCGACTACTAAGACGAGCAGGGGGGCGAGGCAGGAATTTTACGTTGAGCGACAGCACGCAGCAAGTAGAGACGCACGCGCACTAGCGTTGCCCGGGGTAGCTGAGTGCTGCAGTAGTCTTACGGGGAAAAAAAGCGGTGCGCGTACTTACTGGTCGACAAAGGGAGGACGTCGTCCACGTCCCGCAGCAACCGCCGTCGTAGCTGCCAGCTTGTCGCTCGCAGAGAGCAGTCCAGAGCGACCACTAAGAAGAGCAGGGGGGCGAGGCAGGAACTTTTACGTTGAGCGGCAGCCCGCAGCAAGTAGAGACGCGCGCGCACTAGAGTTGCCCGGGGTAGGTGAGTGCTGTAGTAGTCTTGCGGAAAAAAAGCAGTGCGCGTGCTTACTGGTCCACAAGGGGAGGACGTCGTCCACATCCCGCACCAACCGCCGTCGTAATTGCCAGCTTGTCGCCTCGCAGAGAGCAGCCCAGAGCGACTACTAAGACGAGCAGGAAGGTGAGGTAGGAATATTTACGTTGAGCGGCAGCCCGCAGCTAGTAGAGACGCACGCGCAGTAGCGTTGCCCGCGGTAGCTGAGTGCTGCAGCAGTCTTGCGGGAAAAAAAGCGGTGCGTTTGCTTACTGGTCGACAAGTGGAGGACGTCGTCCACGTCCCGCAGCAACCGCCGTCGTAGCTGACAGCTTGTAGCCTCGCAGAGACCAGTCCAGAGCGACTACTAAGACGAGCAGGGGGGCGAGGCAGGAACTTTTACGTTGAGCGGCAGCCCGCAGCAAGTAGAGACGCACGCGCACTAGCGTTGCCCGGGGTAGCTGAGTGCTGCAGTAGTCTTACGGGGAAAAAATGCGGTGCGCGTGCTTACTGGTCGGCAAAGGGAGGACGTCGTCCACGTCCCGCTGCAACCGCCGTCGTAGCTGCCAGCTTGTCGCTCGCAGAGAGCAGTCCAGAGCGACTACTAAGAAGAGCAGGGGGGCGAGGCAGGAACTTTTACGTTGAGCGGCAGCCCGCAGCAAGTAGAGACGCGCGCGCACTAGAGTTGCCCGGGGTAGCTGAGTGTTGTAGTAGTTTTGCGGGAAAAAAAGCGGTGCGCGTGCTTACTGGTCGACAAGGGAGGACGTCGTCCACGTCCCGGAGCAACCGCCGTCGTAGCTGCCAGCTTGTCGCCTCGAAAGAGCAGACAAGAGCGACTACTAAGACGAGCAGCAGGGCGAGGCAGGAACGTTTACGTTGAGCGGCAGCCCGCAGCAAGTAGAGACGCACGCGCACTAGCGTTGCCCGGGGTAGCTGAGTGCTGCAGTAGTCTCGCGGAAAAAAAGAAAGCGGTGCGCGTGCTTACTGGTCGACATGGGGAGGACGTCGTCCACGTCCCGCAGCAACCGCCGTCGTAGCTGCCAGCTTGTCGCCTCGCAGAGAGCAGTCCAGAGCGACTACTAAGACGAGCAGGGGGCGAGGCAGGACCGTTTAAGTTGAGCGGCAGCCCGCAGCAAGTAGAGGCGCGCGCGCACTAGAGTTGCCCGGGGTAGGTGAGTGCTTTAGTAGTCTTGCGGAAAAAAAGCAGTGCGCGTGATTACTGGTCCACAAGGGGAGGACGTCGTCCACGTCCCGCAGCAACCGCCGTCGTAGCTGCCAGCTTGTCGCCTCGCAGAGAGCAGTCCAGAGCGACTACTAAGACGAGTAGGGGGCGAGGCAGGACCATTTACGTTGAGCGGCAGCCCGCAGCAAGTAGAGACGCGCGCGCACTAGAGTTGCCCGGGGTAGCTGAGTGTTGTAGTAGTTTTGCGGGAAAAAAAGCGGTGCGCGTGCTTACTGGTCGACAAGGGGAGGACGTCGTCCACGTCCCGCAGCAACCACCGTCGTGGCTGCCAGCTTGTCGCCTCGCAGAGAGCAGTCCAGAGCGACTACTAAGACGAGCAGGGGGGCGAGGCAGGAACTTTTACATTGAGCGGCAGCCCGCAGCAAGTAGAGACGCACTCGCACTAGCTTTGCCCGGGGTAGCTGAGTGCTGCAGTAGTTTTGCGGGAAAAAAAAGCAGTGCGCGTGCTTACTGGTCGACAAGGGGAGGACGTCGCCCACGTCCCGCAGCAAACGCCGTCGTAGCTGCCAGCTTGTCGCCTCGCAGAGAGCAGTCCAGAGCGACAACTAAGACGAGCAGGGGGCGAGGCAGGACCACTTATGTTGAGCGGCAGCCCGCACCAAGTAGAGACGCGCGCGCACTAGAGTTGCCCGGGGTAGCTGAGTGCTGTAGTAGTCTTGCTGAAGAAAAGCGGTGCGCGTGCTTACTGGTCCACAAGGGAGGACGTCGTCCACGTCCCGCAGCAACCGGTGTCGTAGCTGCCAGCTTGTTGCCTCGCAGAGAGCAGTCCAGAGCGACTACTAAGACGAGCAGGGGGCGAGGCAGGAATCTTACGTTGAGCGACAGCACGCAGCAAGTAGAGACGCACGCGCACTAGCGTTGCCCGGGGTAGCTGAGGGCTGCAGTAGTTTTGCGGGATAAAAAGCGGTGCGTTTGCTTACTGGTCGACAAGTGGAGGACGTCGTCCACGTCCCCCAGCAACCGCCGTCGTAGCTGCCAGCTTGTAGCCTCGCAGAGACCAGTCCAGAGCGACTACTAAGACGAGCAGGGGGGCGAGGCAGGAATTTTACGTTGAGCGACAGCACGCAGCAAGTAGAGACGCACGCGCACTAGCGTTGCCCGGGGTAGCTGAGTGCTGCAGTAGTCTTACGGGGAAAAAAAGCGGTGCGCGTGCTTACTGGTCGACAAAGGGAGGACGTCGTCCACGTCCCGCAGCAACCGCCGTCGTACCTGCCAACTTGTCGCCAAGCAGAGAGCAGTCCAGAGCGACTACTAAGTCGAGCAGGGGGGCGACCCAGGAACTCTTCCCTTGAGCGGCAGGCCGCAGCAAGTAGAGACGCACGCGCACTAGCGTTGCCCGAGATAGCTGAGTGCTGCAGTAGTCTTGCGGAAAAAAAGCGGTGGACGTGCTTACTGGTCGACAAGGGGAGGACGTCGTCCACGTCACGCAGCAACCGCCGTCGTAGCTGCCAGCTTGTCGCCTCGCAGAGAGCAGTCCAGAGCGACTACTAAGACGAGCAGGGGGGCGAGGCAGGAACTTTTACATTGAGCGGCGGCCTGCAGCAAGTAGAGACGCAAGAGGACTAGCGTTGCCCGGGTAGCATTGTGCTGCACTAGTCTTGCGGGTAAAAAAAGCGGTGCGCGTGCTTACGGGTCGACAAGGGGAGGACGTCATCCACGTCCCGCAGCAACCGCCGTCATAGCTGCCAGCTTGTCGCCTCGCAGACTGCAGTCCAGAGCGACTACTAAGACGAGCAGGGGGGCGAGGCAGCAACTTTTACGTTGAACGGCAGCCCGCAGCAAGTAGAGACGCACGCGCACTAGTGTTGCCCGGGGTAGCTGAGTGCTGCAGTAGTCTTGCGGGAAAAAAAGGCGGTGCGCGTTCTTAATGGGCGACAAAGGGAGTACGTCGTCCACGTCCCGCAGCAACCGCCGTCGTAGCTGCCAGCTTGTCGCCTCACAGAGAGCAGTCCAGAGCGACTACTAAGACGAGCAGGGGGGTGAGGCAGGAATTTTACGTTGAGCGGCAGCCCGCAGCAAGTAGAGATGCACGCGCACTAGCGTTGCGCGTGGTAGCTGAGTGCAGCAGTAGGCTCTCGGGAAAAAAAGAGGTGCGCGTGCTTACTGGTCGACAAGGGGAGGACGTCGTCCATGTCCCACAGCAACGGGCGTCGTAGCTACCACCTTGTCGACTCGCAGAGAGCAGTCCAGAGCGACTACTACGACGAGCAGGGCGTGAGGCCGGAACATTTACTTTCAGCGGCATCCCGCCGCAAGTAGAGACGCACGCGGACTAGCGTTGCCCGGGGTAGCTGAGTGCTGCAGTAGTCTTGCGGGAAAAAAAAGCGGTGCGCGTCCTTACTGCACGACAAGGGGAGGACGTCGTCCACGTCCCGCAGCAACCGCCGTCGTAGCTGCCAGCTTGTCGCCTCGCAGAGAGCGGTCCAGAGCGACTACTAAGACGAGCAGGGGGGCGAGGCAGGAATTTTACTTTGAGCGGCAGCACGCAGCAAGTAGAGACGCACGCGCACTAGCGTTGCCCGGGGTAGCTGAGTGTTGTAGTAGTTTTGCGGGAAAAAAAGCGGTGCGCGTGCTTACTGGTCGACAAGGGAGGACGTCGTCCACGTCCCGGAGCAACCGCCGTCGTAGCTGCCAGCTTGTCGCCTCGAAAGAGCAGACAAGAGCGACTACTAAGACGAGCAGCAGGGCGAGGCAGGAACGTTTACGTTGAGCGGCAGCCCGCAGCAAGTAGAGACGCACGCGCACTAGCGTTGCCCGGGGTAGCTGAGTGCTGCAGTAGTCTCGCGGAAAAAAAGAAAACATGCGCGTGCTTACTGGTTGACATGGGGAGGACGTCGTCCACGTCCCGCAGCAACCGCCGTCGTAGCTGCCAGCTTGTCGCCTCGCAGAGAGCAGTCCAGAGCGACTACTAAGACGAGCAGGGGGCGAGGCAGGACCGTTTAAGTTGAGCGGCAGCCCGCAGCAAGTAGAGGCGCGCGCGCACTAGAGTTGCCCGGGGTAGGTGAGTGCTTTAGTAGTCTTGCGGAAAAAAAGCAGTGCGCGTGCTTACTGGTCCACAAGGGGAGGACGTCGTCCACGTCCCGCAGCAACCGCCGTCGTAGCTGCCAGCTTGTCGCCTCGCAGAGAGCAGTCCAGAGCGACTACTAAGACGAGTAGGGGGCGAGGCAGGACCATTTACGTTGAGCGGCAGCCCGCAGCAAGTAGAGACGCACGCGCACTAGCGTTGCCCGGGGTAGCTGAGGGCTGCAGTAGTTTTGCGGGAAAAAAAGCGGTGCGTTTGCTTACTGGTCGACAAGTGGAGGACGTCGTCCACGTCCCCCAGCAACCGCCGTCGTAGCTGCCAGCTTGTAGCCTCGCAGAGACCAGTCCAGAGCGACTACTAAGACGAGCAGGGGGGCGAGGCAGGAATTTTACGTTGAGCGACAGCACGCAGCAAGTAGAGACGCACGCGCACTAGCGTTGCCCGGGGTAGCTGAGTGCTGCAGTAGTCTTACGGGGAAAAAAAGCGGTGCGCGTGCTTACTGGTCGACAAAGGGAGGACGTCGTCCACGTCCCGCAGCAACCGCCGTCGTAGCTGCCAGCTTGTCGCTCGCAGAGAGCAGTCCAGAGCGACCACTAAGAAGAGCAGGGGGGCGAGGCAGGAACTTTTACGTTGAGCGGCAGCCCGCAGCAAGTAGAGACGCGCGCGCACTAGAGTTGCCCGGGGTAGGTGAGTGCTGTAGTAGTCTTGCGGAAAAAAAGCAGTGCGCGTGCTTACTGGTCCACAAGGGGAGGACGTCGTCCACGTCCCGCACCAACCGCCGTCGTAATTGCCAGCTTGTCGCCTCGCAGAGAGCAGTCCAGAGCGACTACTAAGACAAGCAGGGGGGCGAGGCAGGAATTTTACGTTGAGCGGCAGCACGCAGCAAGTAGAGATGCACACGCACTAGCGTTGCCCGGGGTAGCTGAGTGCTGCAGTAGTCTTACGGGGAAAAAAGCGGTGCGCGTGCTTACTGGACGACAAAGGAAGGACGTCGTCCACGTCCCGCAGCAACCGCCGTGGTAGCTGCCAGCTTGTCGCCTCGCAGAGAGCAGTCCAGAGCGACTACTAAGACGAGCAGGGGGTCGAGGCAGCAACTTTTACGTTGAGCGGCAGCCCGCAGCAAGTAGAGACGCACGCGCACTAGCGTTGCCCGGGGTAGCTGAGTGTTGCAGTTGTCTTGCGGGAAAAAAAAGCGGTGCGCGTGCTTAACGGTCGACAAAGGGAGGACGTCGTCCACGTCCCGCAGCAACCGCCGTCGTAGCTGCCAGCTTGTCGCCT
This sequence comes from Dermacentor variabilis, assembly GCF_050947875.1. NCBI lineage: Eukaryota > Metazoa > Arthropoda > Arachnida > Ixodida > Ixodidae > Dermacentor > Dermacentor variabilis. The sequence goes on from NC_134575.1 coordinate 159,933,374, forward strand.
CACAGAGAGCAGTCCAGAGCGACTACTAAGACGAGCAGGGGGGTGAGGCAGGAATTTTACGTTGAGCGGCAGCCCGCAGCAAGTAGACATGCTCGCGCACCAGCGTTGCGCGTGGTAACTGAGTGCAGCAATAGTCTTGCGGGAAAAAAAAGAGGTGCGCGTGCTTACTGGTCGACAAGGGGAGGACGTCGTCCATGTCCCGCAGCAACCGCCGTCATAGCTACCACCTTTTCAACTCGCAGAGAGCAGTCCAGAGCGACTACTAAGCCGAGCAGGCGGGCGAGGCAGCAATTTTTACGTTGAGCGGCAGCCCGCAGCAAGTAGAGACGCGCGCGCACTAGCGTTTCCCCGGGTAGCGGAGTGCTGCAGTAGTCTTGCGGAAAAAAAGCGGTGCGCGTGCTTACTGGTCGACAAGGGGAGGACGTCGTCCACGTCCCACAGCAACCGCTGTCGTAGCTGCCAGCTTGTCGCCTCACAGAGAGCAGTCCAGAGCGACTACTAAGACGAGCAGGGGGGTGAGGCAGGAATTTTACGTTGAGCGGCAGCCCGCAGCAAGTAGAGATGCACGCGCACTAGCGTTGCGCGTGGTAGCTGAGTGCAGCAGTAGTCTTGCGGGAAAAAAAAGAGGTGCGCTTGCTTACTGGTAGACAAGGGGAGGACGTCGTCCATGTCCCGCAGCAACCGCCGTCGTAGCTACCACCTTGTCGACTCGCAGAGTGCAGTCCAGAGCGACTACTAAGACAAGCAGGGCGGGCGAGGCAGCAGCTTTTCCGTTGATCGGCAGCCCGCTGCAAGTAGAGACGCACGCGCACTAGCGTTGGCCGGGGTAGCTGAGTGCTGCAGTAGTCTTACGGGGAAAAAAAGCGGTGCGCGTGCTTACTGGTCGACAAGGGGAGGACGTCGTCCACGTCCCGCAGCAACCGCCGTCGTACCTGCCAACTTGTCGCCAAGCAGAGAGCAGTCCAGAGCGACTACTAAGACGAGCAGGGGGGCGACCAAGGAACTCTTCCCTTGAGCGGCAGGCCGCAGGAAGTAGAGACGCACGCGCACTAGCGTTGCCCGAGATAGCTGAGTGCTGCAGTAGTCTTGCGGAAAAAAAAGCGGTGGACGTGCTTACTGGTCGACAAGGGGAGGACGTCGTCCACGTCACGCAGCAACCGCCGTCGTAGCTGCCAGCTTGTCGCCTCGCAGAGAGCAGTCCAGAGCGACTACTAAGACGAGCAGGGGCGCGAGGCAGGAACTTTTACATTGAGCGGCGGCCTGCAGCAAGTAGAGACGCAAGAGGACTAGCGTTGCCCGGGTAGCATTGTGCTGCACTAGTCTTGCGGGTAAAAAAAGCGGTGCGCGTGCTTACGGGTCGACAAGGGGAGGACGTCATCCACGTCCCGCAGCAACCGCCGTCATAGCTGCCAGCTTGTCGCCTCGCAGACTGCAGTCCAGAGCGACTACTAAGATGAGCAGGGGGGCGAGGCAGCAACTTTTACGTTGAACGGCAGCCCGCAGCAAGTAGAGACGCACGCGCACTAGTGTTGCCCGGGGTAGCTGAGTGCTGCAGTAGTCTTGCGGGAAAAAAAGGCGGTGCGCGTTCTTAATGGGCGACAAAGGGAGTACGTCGTCCACGTCCCGCAGCAACCGCCGTCGTAGCTGCCAGCTTGTCGCCTCACAGAGAGCAGTCCAGAGCGACTACTAAGACGAGCAGGGGGGTGAGGCAGGAATTTTACGTTGAGCGGCAGCCCGCAGCAAGTAGAGATGCACGCGCACTAGCGTTGCGCGTGGTAGCTGAGTGCAGCAGTAGGCTCTCGGGAAAAAAAGAGGTGCGCGTGCTTACTGGTCGACAAGGGGAGGACGTCGTCCATGTCCCACAGCAACGGGCGTCGTAGCTACCACCTTGTCGACTCGCAGAGAGCAGTCCAGAGCGACTACTACGACGAGCAGGGGGTGAGGCCGGAACATTTACTTTCAGCGGCATCCCGCCGCAAGTAGAGACGCACGCGGACTAGCGTTGCCCGGGGTAGCTGAGTGCTGCAGTAGTCTTGCGGGAAAAAAAAGCGGTGCGCGTCCTTACTGCACGACAAGGGGAGGACGTCGTCCACGTCCCGCAGCAACCGCCGTCGTAGCTGCCAGCTTGTCGCCTCGCAGAGAGCGGTCCAGAGCGACTACTAAGACGAGCAGGGAGGCGAGGCAGGAATTTTACTTTGAGCGGCAGCACGCAGCAAGTAGAGACGCATGCGCACTAGCGTTGCCCGAGGTAGCTGAGTGCTGCAGTAGTCTTGCGGGGAAAAAAGCGGTGCGCGTGCTTACTGGTCGACAAAGGGAGGACGTCGTCCGCGTCCCGAAGCAACCGCTGTCGTAGCTGCCAGCTTGTCGCCTCACAGAGAGCAGTCCAGAGCGACTACTAAGACGAGCAGGCGGGCGAGGCAGCAACTTTTACGTTGAGCGGCAGCCCGCAGCAAGTAGAGACGCACGCGCACTAGTGTTGCCCGGGGTAGCTGAGTGCTGCAGTAGTCTTGCGGGAAAAAAAAGGCGGTGCGCGTTCTTAATGGGCGACAAAGGGAGTACGTCGTCCACGTCCCGCAGCAACCGCCGTCGTAGCTGCCAGCTTGTCGCCTCACAGAGAGCAGTCCAGAGCGACTACTAAGACGAGCAGGGGGGTGAGGCAGGAATTTTACGTTGAGCGGCAGCCCGCAGCAAGTAGCGATGCACGCGCACTAGCGTTGCGCGTGGTAGCTGAGTGCAGCAGTAGTCTTGCGGGAAAAAAAAGAGGTGCGCTTGCTTACTGGTAGACAAGGGGAGGACGTCGTCCATGTCCCGCAGCAACCGCCGTCGTAGCTACCACCTTGTCGACTCGCAGAGTGCAGTCCAGAGCGACTACTAAGACAAGCAGGGCGGGCGAGGCAGCAACTTTTACGTTGATCGGCAGCCCGCAGCAAGTACAGACGCACGCGCACTAGCGTTGGCCGGGGTAGCTGAGTGCTGCAGTAGTCTTACGGGGAAAAAAAGCGGTGCGCGTGCTTACTGGTCGACAAGGGGAGGACGTCGTCCACGTCCCGCAGCTACCGCCGTCCTACCTGCCAACTTGTCGCCAAGCAGAGAGCAGTCCAGAGCGACTACTAAGACGAGCATGGGGGCGATCCAGGAACTCTTACCTTGAGCGGCAGGCCGCAGCAAGTAGAGACGCGCGCGCACTAGCGTTGCCCGGGGTAGCTGAGTGCTGCAGTAGTCTTGCGGAAAAAAAGCGGTGGACGTGCTTACTGGTCGACAAGGGGAGGACGTCGTCCACGTCACGGAGCAACCGCCGTCGTAGCTGCCAGCTTGTCGCCTCGCAGAGAGCAGTCCAGAGCGACTACTAAGACGAGCAGGGGGGCGTGGCAGGAACTTTTACATTGAGCGGCGGCCTGCAGCAAGTAGAGACGCAAGAGGACTAGCGTTGCCCGGGTAGCATTGTGCTGCACTAGTCTTGCGGGTAAAAAAAATTAGAGGACGCTTAAGCTTCGCCTTCAAGAGTGGAACGCGACAGCGTTCCCGTCGACCCGCCAAGGGGTATTGGGCTACGGTGCAGCGACTACGCGCCCCGCATCGGACGCGGTGAGCGTCGAGCAACGCAGCGTTCGGCGAGACAACGAAATGTGCGCCTCAGCAAGCGACGCACGCCTGAGCCTTAGAAACAGCTCGTTTCTAAGGTAACACCGCGTTCACTAGAGGCGCTTTTGTACCGCTTTGAAGCATCGAACTCGTGGCTCAGTGGTAACGTCTCCGTCTCACACTCCGGAGACCCTGGTTCGATTCCCACCCAGCCCATCTTGGAAGTTGCTTTTTATTTATGAAGTGCCTGCCGTGATTTATCGCTCACGGCCAACGCCGCGGACGCCGACGCCGACACCGACGCCGACGCCGACGACACCGGCTTTTCTGCGACACGAGCTCCTTAACGCTATCGCGTTAAAAGCGGTGCGCGTGCTTACGGGTCGACAAGGGGAGGACGTCATCCACGTCCCGCAGCAACCGCCGTCATAGCTGCCAGCTTGTCGCCTCGCAGACTGCAGTCCAGAGCGACTACTACGACGAGCAGGGGGTGAGGCCGGAACATTTACTTTCAGCGGCAGCCCGCCGCAAGTAGAGACGCACGCGGACTAGCGTTGCCCGGGGTAGCTGAGTGCTGCAGTAGTCTTGCGGGAAAAAAAAGCGGTGCGCGTCCTTGCTGCACGACAAGGGGAGGACGTCGTCCACGTCCCGCAGCAACCGCCGTCGTAGCTGCCAGCTTGTCGCCTCGCAGAGAGCGGTCCAGAGCGACTACTAAGACGAGCAGGGGGGCGAGGCAGGAATTTTACTTTGAGCGGCAGCACGCAGCAAGTAGAGACGCACGCGCACTAGCGTTTCCCGGGGTAGCTGAGTGTTGCAGTTGTCTTGCGGGAAAAAAAAGCGGTGCGCGTGCTTAACGGTCGACAAAGGGAGGACGTCGTCCACGTCCCGCAGCAACCGCCGTCGTAGCTGCCAGCTTGTCGCCTCACAGAGAGCAGTCCAGAGCGACTACTAAGACGAGCAGGGGGGTGAGGCAGGAATTTTACGTTGAGCGGCAGCCCGCAGCAAGTAGACATGCTCGCGCACCAGCGTTGCGCGTGGTAACTGAGTGCAGCAATAGTCTTGCGGGAAAAAAAAGAGGTGCGCGTGCTTACTGGTCGACAAGGGGAGGACGTCGTCCATGTCCCGCAGCAACCGCCGTCGTAGCTACCACCTTTTCAACTCGCAGAGAGCAGTCCAGAGCGACTACTAAGCCGAGCAGGCGGGCGAGGCAGCAATTTTTACGTTGAGCGGCAGCCCGCAGCAAGTAGAGACGCGCGCGCACTAGCGTTTCCCCGGGTAGCGGAGTGCTGCAGTAGTCTTGCGGAAAAAAAGCGGTGCGCGTGCTTACTGGCCGACAAGGGGAGGACGTCGTCCACGTCCCGCAGCAACCGCTGTCGTAGCTGCCAGCTTGTCGCCTCACAGAGAGCAGTCCAGAGCGACTACTAAGACGAGCAGGGGGGTGAGGCAGGAATTTTACGTTGAGCGGCAGCCCGCAGCAAGTAGAGATGCACGCGCACTAGCGTTGCGCGTGGTAGCTGAGTGCAGCAGTAGTCTTGCGGGAAAAAAAAGAGGTGCGCTTGCTTACTGGTAGACAAGGGGAGGACGTCGTCCATGTCCCGCAGCAACCGCCGTCGTAGCTACCACCTTGTCGACTCGCAGAGTGCAGTCCAGAGCGACTACTAAGACAAGCAGGGCGGGCGAGGCAGCAGCTTTTCCGTTGATCGGCAGCCCGCTGCAAGTAGAGACGCACGCGCACTAGCGTTGGCCGGGGTAGCTGAGTGCTGCAGTAGTCTTACGGGGAAAAAAAGCAGTGCGCGTGCTTACTGGTCGACAAGGGGAGGACGTCGTCCACGTCCCGCAGCAACCGCCGTCGTACCTGCCAACTTGTCGCCAAGCAGAGAGCAGTCCAGAGCGACTACTAAGACGAGCAGGGGGGCGACCCAGGAACTCTTCCCTTGAGCGGCAGGCCGCAGCAAGTAGAGCCGCACGCGCACTAGCGTTGCCCGAGATAGCTGAGTGCTGCAGTAGTCTTGCGGAAAAAAAGCGGTGGACGTGCTTACTGGTCGACAAGGGGAGGACGTCGTCCACGTCACGCAGCAACCGCCGTCGTAGCTGCCAGCTTGTCGCCTCGCAGAGAGCAGTCCAGAGCGACTACTAAGACGAGCAGGGGGGCGAGGCAGGAACTTTTACATTGAGCGGCGGCCTGCAGCAAGTAGAGACGCAAGAGGACTAGCGTTGCCCGGGTAGCATTGTGCTGCACTAGTCTTGCGGGTAAAAAAAGCGGTGCGCGTGCTTACGGGTCGACAAGGGGAGGACGTCATCCACGTCCCGCAGCAACCGCCGTCATAGCTGCCAGCTTGTCGCCTCGCAGACTGCAGTCCAGAGCGACTACTAAGACGAGCAGGGGGGCGAGGCAGCAACTTTTACGTTGAACGGCAGCCCGCAGCAAGTAGAGACGCACGCGCACTAGTGTTGCCCGGGGTAGCTGAGTGCTGCAGTAGTCTTGCGGGAAAAAAAGGCGGTGCGCGTTCTTAATGGGCGACAAAGGGAGGACGTCGTCCACGTCACGCAGCAACCGCCGTCGTAGCTGCCAGCTTGTCGCCTCGCAGAGAGCAGTCCAGAGCGACTACTAAGACGAGCAGGGGGGCGAGGCAGGAACTTTTACATTGAGCGGCGGCCTGCAGCAAGTAGAGACGCAAGAGGACTAGCGTTGCCCGGGTAGCATTGTGCTGCACTAGTCTTGCGGGTAAAAAAAGCGGTGCGCGTGCTTACGGGTCGACAAGGGGAGGACGTCATCCACGTCCCGCAGCAACCGCCGTCATAGCTGCCAGCTTGTCGCCTCGCAGACTGCAGTCCAGAGCGACTACTAAGACGAGCAGGGGGGCGAGGCAGCAACTTTTACGTTGAACGGCAGCCCGCAGCAAGTAGAGACGCACGCGCACTAGTGTTGCCCGGGGTAGCTGAGTGCTGCAGTAGTCTTGCGGGAAAAAAAGGCGGTGCGCGTTCTTACTGGTCGACAAGGGGAGGACGTCGTCCATGTCCCACAGCAACGGGCGTCGTAGCTACCACCTTGTCGACTCGCAGAGAGCAGTCCAGAGCGACTACTACGACGAGCAGGGGGTGAGGCCGGAACATTTACTTTCAGCGGCATCCCGCCGCAAGTAGAGACGCACGCGGACTAGCGTTGCCCGGGGTAGCTGTGTGCTGCAGTAGTCTTGCGGGAAAAGAAAGAGGTGCGCTTGCTTACGGGTCGACAAGGGGAGGACGTCATCCACGTCCCGCAGCAACCGCCGTCATAGCTGCCAGCTTGTCGCCTCGCAGACTGCAGTCCAGAGCGACTACTAAGACGAGCAGGCGGGCGAGGCAGCAACTTTTACGTTGAGCGGCAGCCCGCAGCAAGTAGAGACGCACGCGCACTAGTGTTGCCCGGGGTAGCTGAGTGCTGCAGTAGTCTTGCGGGAAAAAAAAGGCGGTGCGCGTTCTTAATGGGCGACAAAGGGAGTACGTCGTCCACGTCCCGCAGCAACCGCCGTCGTAGCTGCCAGCTTGTCGCCTCACAGAGAGCAGTCCAGAGCGACTACTAAGACGAGCAGGGGGGTGAGGCAGGAATTTTACGTTGAGCGGCAGCCCGCAGCAAGTAGCGATGCACGCGCACTAGCGTTGCGCGTGGTAGCTGAGTGCAGCAGTAGTCTTGCGGGAAAAAAAAGAGGTGCGCTTGCTTACTGGTAGACAAGGGGAGGACGTCGTCCATGTCCCGCAGCAACCGCCGTCGTAGCTACCACCTTGTCGACTCGCAGAGTGCAGTCCAGAGCGACTACTAAGACAAGCAGGGCGGGCGAGGCAGCAACTTTTACGTTGATCGGCAGCCCGCAGCAAGTACAGACGCACGCGCACTAGCGTTGGCCGGGGTAGCTGAGTGCTGCAGTAGTCTTACGGGGAAAAAAAGCGGTGCGCGTGCTTACTGGTCGACAAGGGGAGGACGTCGTCCACGTCCCGCAGCTACCGCCGTCGTACCTGCCAACTTGTCGCCAAGCAGAGAGCAGTCCAGAGCGACTACTAAGACGAGCATGGGGGCGATCCAGGAACTCTTACCTTGAGCGGCAGGCCGCAGCAAGTAGAGACGCGCGCGCACTAGCGTTGCCCGGGGTAGCTGAGTGCTGCAGTAGTCTTGCAAAAAAAAAGCGGTGGACGTGCTTACTGGTCGACAAGGGGAGGACGTCGTCCACGTCATGCAGCAACCGCCGTCGTAGCTGCCAGCTTGTCGCCTCGCAGAGAGCAGTCCAGAGCGACTACTAAGACGAGCACGGGGGCGAGGCAGGAACTTTTACATTAAGCGGCGGCCTGCAGCAAGTAGAGACGCAAGAGGACTAGCGTTGCCCGGGTAGCATTGTGCTGCACTAGTCTTGCGGGTAAAAAAAGCGGTGCGCGTGCTTACGGGTCGACAAGGGGAGGACGTCGTCCACGTCCCGCAGCAACCGCCGTCGTAGCTGCCAGCTTGTCGCCTCGCAGAGAGCGGTCCAGAGCGACTACTAAGACGAGCAGGGGGGCGAGGCAGGAATTTTACTTTGAGCGGCAGCACGCAGCAAGTAGAGACGCACGCGCACTAGCGTTGCCCGAGGTAGCTGAGTGCTGCAGTAGTCTTGCGGGGAAAAAAAGCGGTGCGCGTGCTTACTGGTCGACAAAGGGAGGACGTCGTCCGCGTCCCGCAGCAACCGCTGTCGTAGCTGCCAGCTTGTCGCCTCACAGAGAGCAGTCCAGAGCGACTACTAAGACGAGCAGGGGGGTGAGGCAGGAATTTTACGTTGAGCGGCAGCCCGCAGCAAGTAGAGATGCACGCGCACTAGCGTTGCGCGTGGTAGCTGAGTGCAGCAGTAGTCTTGCGGGAAAAAAAAGAGGTGCGCTTGCTTACGGGTCGACAAGGGGAGGACGTCATCCGCGTCCCGCAGCAACCGCCGTCATAGCTGCCAGCTTGTCGCCTCGCAGACTGCAGTCCAGAGCGACTACTAAGACGAGCAGGGGGGCGAGGCAGGAATTTTACTTTGAGCGGCAGCACGCAGCAAGTAGAGACGCACGCGCACTAGCGTTGCCCGAGGTAGCTGAGTGCTGCAGTAGTCTTGCGGGAAAAAAAAGGCGGTGCGTGTTCTTAATGGGCGACAAAGGGAGTACGTCGTCCACGTCCCGCAGCAACCGCCGTCGTAGCTGCCAGCTTGTCGCCTCACAGAGAGCAGTCCAGAGCGACTACTAAGACGAGCAGGGGGGTGAGGCAGGAATTTTACGTTGAGCGGCAGCCCGCAGCAAGTAGAGATGCACGCGCACTAGCGTTGCGCGTGGTAGCTGAGTGCAGCAGTAGTCTTGCGGGAAAAGAAAGAGGTGCGCTTGCTTACGGGTCGACAAGGGGAGGACGTCATCCACGTCCCGCAGCAACCGCCGTCATAGCTGCCAGCTTGTCGCCTCGCAGACTGCAGTCCAGAGCGACTACTAAGACGAGCAGGGGGTGAGGCAGGAATTTTACGTTGAGCGGCAGCCCGCAGCAAGTAGAGATGCACGCGCACTAGCGTTGCGCGTGGTAGCTGAGTGCAGCAGTAGTCTTGCGGGAAAAAAAAGAGGTGCGCTTGCTTACTGGTAGACAAGGGGAGGACGTCGTCCATGTCCCGCAGCAACCGCCGTCGTAGCTACCACCTTGTCGACTCGCAGAGTGCAGTCCAGAGCGACTACTAAGACAAGCAGGGCGGGCGAGGCAGCAACTTTTACGTTGATCGGCAGCCCGCAGCAAGTACAGACGCACGCGCACTAGCGTTGGCCGGGGTAGCTGAGTGCTGCAGTAGTCTTACGGGGGAAAAAAGCGGTGCGCGTGCTTACTGGTCCACAAGGGGAGGACGTCGTCCACGTCCCGCAGCTACCGCCGTCGTACCTGCCAACTTGTCGCCAAGCAGAGAGCAGTCCAGAGCGACTACTAAGACGAGCAGGGGGGCGACCCAGGAACTCTTACCTTGAGCGGCAGGCCGCAGCAAGTAGAGACGCGCGCGCACTAGCGTTGCCCGGGGTAGCTGAGTGCTGCAGTAGTCTTGCGGAAAAAAAGCGGTGGACGTGCTTACTGGTCGACAAGGGGAGGACGTCGTCCACGTCACGCAGCAACCGCCGTCGTAGCTGCCAGCTTGTCGCCTCGCAGAGAGCAGTCCAGAGCGACTACTAAGACGAGCAGGGGGGCGAGGCAGGAACTTTTACATTGAGCGGCGGCCTGCAGCAAGTAGAGACGCAAGAGGACTAGCGTTGCCCGGGTAGCATTGTGCTGCACTAGTCTTGCGGGTAAAAAAAGCGGTGCGCGTGGTTACGGGTCGACAAGGGGAGGACGTCATCCACGTCCCGCAGCAACCGCCGTCATAGCTGCCAGCTTGTCTCCTCGCAGACTGCAGTCCAGAGCGACTACTAAGACGAGCAGGGGGGCGAGGCAGCAACTTTTACGTTGAGCGGCAGCCCGCAGCAAGTAGAGACGCACGCGCACTAGTGTTGCCCGGGGTAGCTGAGTGCTGCAGTAGTCTTGCGGGAAAAAAAGGCGGTGCGCGTTCTTAATGGGCGACAAAGGGAGTACGTCGTCCACGTCCCGCAGCAACCGCCGTCGTAGCTGCCAGCTTGTCGCCTCACAGAGAGCAGTCCAGAGCGACTACTAAGACGAGCAGGGGGGTGAGGCAGGAATTTTACGTTGAGCGGCAGCCCGCAGCAAGTAGAGATGCACGCGCACTAGCGTTACGCGTGGTAGCTGAGTGCAGCAGTAGGCTCTCGGGAAAAAAAGAGGTGCGCGTGCTTACTGGTCGACAAGGGGAGGACGTCGTCCATGTCCCACAGCAACGGGCGTCGTAGCTGCCAGCTTGTCGCCTCGCAGAGAGCGGTCCAGAGCGACTACTAAGACGAGCAGGGGGGCGAGGCAGGAATTTTACTTTGAGCGGCAGCACGCAGCAAGTAGAGACGCACGCGCACTAGCGTTGCCCGAGGTAGCTGAGTGCTGCAGTAGTCTTGCGGGGAAAAAAAGCGGTGCGCGTGCTTACTGGTCGACAAAGGGAGGACGTCGTCCGCGTCCCGCAGCAACCGCTGTCGTAGCTGCCAGCTTGTCGCCTCACAGAGAGCAGTCCAGAGCGACTACTAAGACGAGCAGGGGGGTGAGGCAGGAATTTTACGTTGAGCGGCAGCCCGCAGCAAGTAGAGATGCACGCGCACTAGCGTTGCGCGTGGTAGCTGAGTGCAGCAGTAGTCTTGCGGGAAAAAAAAGAGGTGCGCTTGCTTACGGGTCGACAAGGGGAGGACGTCATCCACGTCCCGCAGCAACCGCCGTCATAGCTGCCAGCTTGTCGCCTCGCAGACTGCAGTCCAGAGCGACTACTAAGACGAGCAGGGGGGCGAAGCAGGAATTTTACTTTGAGCGGCAGCACGCAGCAAGTAGAGACGCACGCGCACTAGCGTTGCCCGAGGTAGCTGAGTGCTGCAGTAGTCTTGCGGGAAAAAAAAGGCGGTGCGCGTTCTTAATGGGCGACAAAGGGAGTACGTCGTCCACGTCCCGCAGCAACCGCCGTCGTAGCTGCCAGCTTGTCGCCTCACAGAGAGCAGTCCAGAGCGACTACTAAGACGAGCAGGGGGGTGAGGCAGGAATTTTACGTTGAGCGGCGGCCCGCAGCAAGTAGAGATGCACGCGCACTAGCGTTGCGCGTGGTAGCTGAGTGCAGCAGTAGTCTTGCGGAAAAAAAAAGAGGTGCGCTTGCTTACTGGTAGACAAGGGGAGGACGTCGTCCACGTCGCGCAGCAACCGTCGTCGTAGCTGCCAGCTTGTCGCCTCGCAGAGAGCAGTCCAGAGCGATTACTAAGACGAGCAGGGGGGCGAGGCAGGAGCTTTTACGTTGAGCGGCAGCCCGCAGCAAGTAGAGACGCGCGCGCACTAGCGTTTCCCCGGGTAGCGGTGTGCTGCAGTAGTCTTGCGGAAAAAAAGCGGTGCGCGTGCTTACTGGTCGACAAGGGGAGGACGTCGTCCACGTCCCGCAGCAACTGCCGTCGTAGCTGCCAGCTTGTCGCCTCGCAGAGAGCAGTCCAGACCGACTGCTAAGACGAGCAGGGGGGCGAGGCAGGAACTTTTACGTTGAGCGGCAGCCCGCAGCAAGTAGACAGGCACGCGAACTAGCGTTGCCCGGGGTAGCTGAGTGCTGCAGTAGTCTTGCGGAAAAAAATAGCGGTGGGCGTGCTTACTGGTCGACAAGGGGAGGACGTCGTCCACGTGCCGCAGCAACCGCCGTCGTAGCTGCCAGCTTGTCGCCTCAGAGAGAGCAGTCCAGAGCGACTACTAAGACGAGCAGGGAGGCGACGCAGGAATTTTACGTTGAGCGGCAGCCCGCCACAAGTAGAGACGCACGCGCACTAGCGTTGCCCGGGGTAGCTGAGTGCTGCAGTAGTCTTGCATGAAAAAAAAGCGGTGCGCGTCCTTACTGGTCGACAAGGGGAGGACGACGTCTACGTCGCGCAGCAACCGTCGTCGTAGCTACCAGCTTGTCGCCTCGCAGAGAGCAGTCCAGAGCGATTACTAAGACGAGCAGGGGGGCGAGGCAGGAGCTTTTACGTTGAGCGGCAGCCCTCAGCAAGTAGAGACGCGCGCGCACTAGCGTTCCCCGGGTAGCTGAGTGCTGCAGTAGTCTTGCGGAAAAAATAGCGGTGGCCGTGCTTACTCGTCGACAAGGGGAGGACGTCGTCCACGTCCCGCAGCAACCGCCGTCGTAGCTGCCAGCTTGTCACCTCGCAGAGAGCAGTCCAGAGCGACTACTAAGACGAGCAGGGGGGCGAGGCAGGAACATTTACGTTGAGCGGCAGCCCGCAGCAAGTAGAGAGGCAAGCGGACTAGCGTTGCCCGGGGTAGCTGAGTGCTGCAGTAGTCTTGCGGGAAAAAAACGCGGTGCGTGTGCTTACTGGTCGACAAGGGGAGGACGTCGTCCACGTGCCGCAGCAACCGCCGTCGTAGCTTGCAGCTTGTCGCCTCGCAGAGAGCAGTACAGAGCGATTACTAAGACGAGAAGGGGGGCGAGGCAGGAACATTTACGTTGAGCGGCAGCCCCTAGCAAGTAGAGACGCAAGCGGACTAGCGTTGCCCGCGGTAGCATAGTGCTGCAATAGTCTTGCGGAAAAAAAGCGGTGCGCGTGCTTACGGGTCGACAAGGGGAGGACGTCGTTCACGTCCCGCAGCAACCGCCGTCGTAGCTGCCAGCTTGTCGCCTCACAGAGAGCAGTCCAGAGCGACTACTAAGACTAGCAGGGGGGCCAGGCACGAACTTTTACGTTGAGCGGCAGCCCGCAGCAAGTAGAGACGCACGCGCACTACCGTTGCCCGGGGTAGCTGAGTGCTGCAGTAGTCTTGCGGGAAAAAAAGCGGTGCGCGTGCTTAATGGTCGACAAAGGGAGGACGTCGTCCACGTCCCGCAGGAAACGCCGTCGTAGCTGCCAGCTTGTCGCCTCACAGAGAGCAGTCCAGAGCGACTACTAAGACGAGCAGGGGGGCGAGGCAGGAATTTTACGTTGAGCGGCAGCACGCAACAAGTAGAGACGCACGCGCACTAGCGTTGCCCGGGGTAGCTGAGTGCTGCAGTAGTCTTGCGGAAAAATAGCGGTGGACGTGCTTACTGGTCGAGAAGGGGAGGACGTCGTTCACGTCACGCAGCAACCGCCGTCGTAGCTGCCAGCTTGTCGCCTCGCAGAGAGCAGTCCAGAGCGACTACTAAGACGAGCAGGGGGGCGAGGCAGGAACATTTACGTTGAGTGGCAGCCCTCAGCAAGTAGAGACGCACGCGCACTAGTGTTGCCCGGGGTAGCTGAGTGCTGCAGTAGTCTTGCGGGAAAAAAAGCGGTGCGCGTGCTTAATGGTCGACTAGGGGAGGACGTCGTCCACGTCCCGCAGCAACCGCCGTCGTAGCTGCCAGCTTGTCACCTCGCAGAGAGCAGTCCAGAGCGACTACTAAGACGAGCAGGGGGGCGAGGCAGGAACATTTACGTTGAGCGGCAGCCCGCAGCAAGTATAGAGGCAAGCGGACTAGCGTTGCCCGGGGTAGCGTAGTGCTGCAGTAGTCTTGCGGGAAAAATAGCGGTGGGCGTGCTTACTCGTCGACAAGGGGAGGACGTCGTCCACGTCCCGCAGCAACCGCCGTCGTAGCTGCCAGCTTGTCACCTCGCAGAGAGCAGTCCAGAGCGACTACTAAGACGAGCAGGGGGGCGAGGCAGGAACATTTACGTTGAGCGGCAGCCCGCAGCAAGTAGAGAGGCAAGCGGACTAGCGTTGCCCGGGGTAGCGTAGTGCTGCAGTAGTCTTGCGGGAAAAAGAAGCGGTGCGCGTGCTTACGGGTCGACAAGGGGAGGACGTCGTCCACGTCCCGCAGCAACCGCCGTCGTAGCTGCTAGCTTGTCGCCTCACAGAGAGCAGTCCAGAGCGACTACTAAGACGAGCAGGGGTGCGAGGCAGGAACTTTTACGTTGAGCGGCAGCCCGCAGCAAGTAGAGACGCACGCGCACTAGCGTTGCCCGGGGTAGCTGAGTGCTGCAGTAGTCTTGCGGGAAAAAAAAGCGGTGCGTGTGCTTACTGGTCGACAAGGGGAGGACGTCGTCCACGTGCCGCAGCAACCGCCGTCGTAGCTTGCAGCTTGTCGCCTCGCAGAGAGCAGTACAGAGCTTTTACTAAGACGAGAAGGGGGGCGAGGCAGGAACATTTACGTTGAGCGGCAGCCCCTAGCAAGTAGAGACGCAAGCGGACTAGCGTTGCCCGCGGTAGCATAGTGCTGCAATAGTCTTGCGGAAAAAAAGCGGTGCGCGTGCTTACGGGTCGACAAGGGGAGGACGTCGTTCACGTCCCGCAGCAACCGCCGTCGTAGCTGCCAGCTTGTCGCCTCACAGAGAGCAGTCCAGAGCGACTACTAAGACTAGCAGGGGGGCCAGGCACGAACTTTTACGTTGAGCGGCAGCCCGCAGCAAGTAGAGACGCACGCGCACTACCGTTGCCCGGGGTAGCTGAGTGCTGCAGTAGTCTTGCGGGAAAAAAAAGCGGTGCGCGTGCTTAATGGTCGACAAAGGGAGGACGTCGTCGACGTCCCGCAGGAACCGCCGTCGTAGCTGCCAGCTTGTCGCCTCACAGAGAGCAGTCCAGAGCGACTACTAAGACGAGCAGGGGTGCGAGGCAGGAACTTTTACGTTGAGCGGCAGCCCGCAGCAAGTAGAGACGCACGCGCACTAGCGTTGCCCGGGGTAGCTGAGTGCTGCAGTAGTCTTGCGGGAAAAAAAAGCGGTGCGTGTGCTTACTGGTCGACAAGGGGAGGACGTCGTCCACGTGCCGCAGCAACCGCCGTCGTAGCTTGCAGCTTGTCGCCTCGCAGAGAGCAGTACAGAGCGATTACTAAGACGAGCAGGGGGGCGAGGCAGGAATTTTACGTTGAGCGGCAGCACGCAACAAGTAGAGACGCACGCGCACTAGCGTTGCCCGGGGTAGCTGAGTGCTGCAGTAGTCTTGCGGAAAAATAGCGGTGGACGTGCTTACTGGTCGAGAAGGGGAGGACGTCGTCCACGTCACGCAGCAACCGCCGTCGTAGCTGCCAGCTTGTCGCCTCGCAGAGAGCAGTCCAGAGCGAATACTAAGACGAGCAGGGGGGCGAGGCAGGAACATTTACGTTGAGCGGCAGCCCGCAGCAAGTAGAGACGCAAGAGGACTAGAGTTGCCCGGGTAGCATTGTGCTGCACTAGTCTTGCGGGTAAAAAAAGCGGTGCGCGTGCTTACGGGTCGACAAGGGGAGGACGTCATCCACGTCCCGCAGCAACCGCCGTCATAGCTGCCAGCTTGTCGCCTCGCAGACTGCAGTCCAGAGCGACTACTAAGACGAGCAGGGGGGCGAGGCAGCAACTTTTACGTTGAGCGGCAGCCCGCAGCAAGTAGAGACGCACGCGCACTAGTGTTGCCCGGGGTAGCTGAGGGCTGCAGTAGTCTTGCGGGAAAAAAAGCGGTGCGCGTGCTTAATGGTCGACTAGGGGAGGACGTCGTCCACGTCCCGCAGCAACCGCCGTCGTAGCTGCCAGCTTGTCACCTCGCAGAGAGCAGTCCAGAGCGACTACTAAGACGAGCAGGGGGGCGAGGCAGGAACATTTACGTTGAGCGGCAGCCCGCAGCAAGTATAGAGGCAAGCGGACTAGCGTTGCCCGGGGTAGCGTAGTGCTGCAGTAGTCTTGCGGGAAAAAGAAGCGGTGCGCGTGCTTACGGGTCGACAAGGGGAGGACGTCGTCCACGTCCCGCAGCAACCGCCGTCGTAGCTGCCAGTTTGTCGCCTCGCCCCCCTGTCGCCTCCCAGGGGGGCGAGGCAGGAATTTTACGTTGAGCGGCAGCACGCAACAAGTAGAGACGCACGCGCACTAGCGTTGCCCGGGGTAGCTGAGTGCTGCAGTAGTCTTGCGGAAAAATAGCGGTGGACGTGCTTACTGGTCGAGAAGGGGAGGACGTCGTCCACACACGCAGCAACCGCCGTCGTAGCTGCCAGCTTGTCGCCTCGCAGAGAGCAGTACAGAGCGATTACTAAGACGAGAAGGGGGGCGAGGCAGGAGCTTTTACGTTGAGCGGCAGCCCGCAGCAAGTAGACACGCACGCGAACTAGCGTTGCCCGGGGTAGCTGAGTACTGCAGTAGTCTTGCGGAAAAAAATAGCGGTGGGCGTGCTTACTGGTCGACAAGGGGAGGACGTCGTCCACGTCCCGCAGCAACCGCCGTCGTAGCTGCCAGCTTGTCGCCTCGCAGAGAGCAGTCCAGAGCGACTACTAAGACGAGCAGGGGGCGAGGCAGGAACATTTACGTTGAGCGGCAGCCCCTAGCAAGTAGAGACGCAAGCGGACTAGCGTTGCCCGCGGTAGCATAGTGCTGCAATAGTCTTGCGGAAAAAAAAGCGGTGCGCGTGCTTACGGGTCGACAAGGGGAGGACGTCGTTCACGTCCCGCAGCAACCGCCGTCGTAGCTGCCAGCTTGTCGCCTCACAGAGAGCAGTCCAGAGCGACTACTAAGACTAGCAGGGGGGCCAGGCACGAACTTTTACGTTGAGCGGCAGCCCGCAGCAAGTAGAGACGCACGCGCACTACCGCTGCCCGGGGTAGCTGAGTGCTGCAGTAGTCTTGCGGGAAAAAAAAGCGGTGCGCGTGCTTAATGGTCGACAAAGGGAGGACGTCGTCCACGTCCCGCAGGAACCGCCGTCGTAGCTGCCAGCTTGTCGCCTCACAGAGAGCAGTCCAGAGCGACTACTAAGACGAGCAGGGGGGCGAGGCAGGAATTTTACGTTGAGCGGCAGCACGCAACAAGTAGAGACGCACGCGCACTAGCGTTGCCTGGGGTAGCTGAGTGCTGCAGTAGTCTTGCGGAAAAAAACCGGTGCGCGTGCTTACTGGTCGACAAGGGGAGGACGTCGTCCACGTCGCGCAGCAAGCGTCATCGTAGCTGCCAGCTTGTCGCCTCGCAGAGAGCAGTCCAGAGCGACTACTAAGACGAGCAGGGGGGCGAGGCAGGAATTTTACGTTGAGTGGCAGCACGCAGCAAGTAGAGACGCACGCGCACTAGTGTTGCCCGGGGTAGCTGAGTGCTGCAGTAGTCTTGCGGGAAAAAAAGCTGTGCGCGTGCTTAATGGTCGACAAGGGGAGGACGTCGTCCACGTCCCGCAGCAACCGCCGTCGTAGCTGCCAGCTTGTCACCTCGCAGAGAGCGGTCCAGAGCGACCACTAAGCCGAGCAGGGGGGCGAGGCAGGAACTTTTACGTTGAGAGGCAGCCCGCAGCCAGTAGAGACGCACGCGCACTATTGTTGCCCGGGGTAGCTGAGTGCTGCAGTAGTCTTTCGGGGAAAAAAACCGGTGCACGTGCTTACTGGTCGACAAGGGGAGGACGTCGTCCACGTCGCGCAGCAACCGCCGTCATAGCTGCCAGCTTGTCGCCTCGCAGACTGCAGTCCAGAGCGACTACTAAGACGAGCAGGGGGGCGAGGCAGCAACTTTTACGTTGAGCGGCAGCCCGCAGCAAGTAGAGACGCACGCGCACTAGTGTTGCCCGGGGTAGCTGAGTGCTGCAGTAGTCTTGCGGGAAAAAAAGCGGTGCGCGTGCTTAATGGTCGACAAGGGGAGGACGTCGTCCACGTCCCGCAGCAACCGCCGTCGTAGCTGCCAGCTTGTCACCTCGCAGAGAGCAGTCCAGAGCGACTACTAAGACGAGCAGGGGGGCGAGGCAGGAACATTTACGTTGAGCGGCAGCCCGCAGCAAGTAGAGAGGCAAGCGGACTAGCGTTGCCCGGGGTAGCTGAGTGCTGCAGTAGTCTTGCGGGAAAAAAAGCGGTGCGCGTGCTTACTCGTCGACAAGGGGAGGACGTCGTCCACGTCCCGCAGCAACCGCCGTCGTAGCTGCCAGCTTGTCACCTCGCAGAGAGCAGTCCAGAGCGATTACTAAGACGAGCAGGGGGGCGAGGCAGGAGCTTTTACGTTGAGCGGCAGCCCGCAGCAAGTAGAGACGCGCGCGCACTAGCGTTTCCCCGGGTAGCGGTGTGCTGCAGTAGTCTTGCGGAAAAAAAGCGGTGCGCGTGCTTACTGGTGGACAAGGGGAGGACGTCGTCCACGTCCCGCAGCAACTGCCGTCGTAGCTGCCAGCTTGTCGCCTCGCAGAGAGCAGTCCAGACCGACTGCTAAGACGAGCAGGGGGGCGAGGCAGGAACTTTTACGTTGTGCGGCAGCCCGCAGCAAGTAGACAGGCACGCGAACTAGCGTTGCCCGGGGTAGCTGAGTGCTGCAGTAGTCTTGCGGAAAAAAATAGCGGTGGGCGTGCTTACTGGTCGACAAGGGGAGGACGTCGTCCACGTGCCGCAGCAACCGCCGTCGTAGCTGCCAGCTTGTCGCCTCAGAGAGAGCAGTCCAGAGCGACTACTAAGACGAGCAGGGAGGCGACGCAGGAATTTTACGTTGAGCGGCAGCCCGCCACAAGTAGAGACGCACGCGCACTAGCGTTGCCCGGGGTAGCTGAGTGCTGCAGTAGTCTTGCATGAAAAAAAAGCGGTGCGCGTCCTTACTGGTCGACAAGGGGAGGACGACGTCTACGTCGCGCAGCAACCGTCGTCGTAGCTACCAGCTTGTCGCCTCGCAGAGAGCAGTCCAGAGCGATTACTAAGACGAGCAGGGGGGCGAGGCAGGAGCTTTTACGTTGGACGGCAGCCCTCAGCAAGTAGAGACGCGCGCGCACTAGCGTTCCCCGGGTAGCTGAGTGCTGCAGTAGTCTTGCGGAAAAAATAGCGGTGGCCGTGCTTACTCGTCGACAAGGGGAGGACGTCGTCCACGTCCCGCAGCAACCGCCGTCGTAGCTGCCAGCTTGTCACCTCGCAGAGAGCAGTCCAGAGCGACTACTAAGACGAGCAGGGGGGCGAGGCAGGAACATTTACGTTGAGCGGCAGCCCGCAGCAAGTAGAGAGGCAAGCGGACTAGCGTTGCCCGGGGTAGCTGAGTGCTGCAGTAGTCTTGCGGGAAAAAAACGCGGTGCGTGTGCTTACTGGTCGACAAGGGGAGGACGTCGTCCACGTGCCGCAGCAACCGCCGTCGTAGCTTGCAGCTTGTCGCCTCGCAGAGAGCAGTACAGAGCGATTACTAAGACGAGAAGGGGGGCGAGGCAGGAACATTTACGTTGAGCGGCAGCCCCTAGCAAGTAGAGACGCAAGCGGACTAGCGTTGCCCGCGGTAGCATAGTGCTGCAATAGTCTTGCGGAAAAAAAGCGGTGCGCGTGCTTACGGGTCGACAAGGGGAGGACGTCGTTCACGTCCCGCAGCAACCGCCGTCGTAGCTGCCAGCTTGTCGCCTCACAGAGAGCAGTCCAGAGCGACTACTAAGACTAGCAGGGGGGCCAGGCACGAACTTTTACGTTGAGCGGCAGCCCGCAGCAAGTAGAGACGCACGCGCACTACCGTTGCCCGGGGTAGCTGAGTGCTGCAGTAGTCTTGCGGGAAAAAAAGCGGTGCGCGTGCTTAATGGTCGACAAAGGGAGGACGTCGTCCACGTCCCGCAGGAAACGCCGTCGTAGCTGCCAGCTTGTCGCCTCACAGAGAGCAGTCCAGAGCGACTACTAAGACGAGCAGGGGGGCGAGGCAGGAATTTTACGTTGAGCGGCAGCACGCAACAAGTAGAGACGCACGCGCACTAGCGTTGCCCGGGGTAGCTGAGTGCTGCAGTAGTCTTGCGGAAAAATAGCGGTGGACGTGCTTACTGGTCGAGAAGGGGAGGACGTCGTTCACGTCACGCAGCAACCGCCGTCGTAGCTGCCAGCTTGTCGCCTCGCAGAGAGCAGTCCAGAGCGACTACTAAGACGAGCAGGGGGGCGAGGCAGGAACATTTACGTTGAGCGGCAGCCCTCAGCAAGTAGAGACGCAAGAGGACTAGAGTTGCCCGGGTAGCATTGTGCTGCACTAGTCTTGCGGGTAAAAAAAGCGGTGCGCGTGCTTACGGGTCGACAAGGGGAGGACGTCATCCACGTCCCGCAGCAACCGCCGTCATAGCTGCCAGCTTGTCGCCTCGCAGACTGCAGTCCTGAGCGACTACTAAGACGAGCAAGGGGGGCGAGGCAGCAACTTTTACGTTGAGCGGCAGCCCGCAGCAAGTAGAGACGCACGCGCACTAGTGTTGCCCGGGGTAGCTGAGTGCTGCAGTAGTCTTGCGGGAAAAAAAGCGGTGCGCGTGCTTAATGGTCGACTAGGGGAGGACGTCGTCCACGTCCCGCAGCAACCGCCGTCGTAGCTGCCAGCTTGTCACCTCGCAGAGAGCAGTCCAGAGCGACTACTAAGACGAGCAGGGGGGCGAGGCAGGAACATTTACGTTGAGCGGCAGCCCGGAGCAAGTATAGAGGCAAGCGGACTAGCGTTGCCCGGGGTAGCGTAGTGCTGCAGTAGTCTTGCGGGAAAAATAGCGGTGGGCGTGCTTACTCGTCGACAAGGGGAGGACGTCGTCCACGTCCCGCAGCAACCGCCGTCGTAGCTGCCAGCTTGTCACCTCGCAGAGAGCAGTCCA
The DNA here is from genome assembly GCF_050947875.1 of Dermacentor variabilis. Classification (NCBI taxonomy): domain Eukaryota; kingdom Metazoa; phylum Arthropoda; class Arachnida; order Ixodida; family Ixodidae; genus Dermacentor; species Dermacentor variabilis. Next base: position 159,953,994 of record NC_134575.1, read on the forward strand.
GAGCGACTACTAAGACGAGCAGGGGGGCGAGGCAGGAACATTTACGTTGAGCGGCAGCCCTCAGCAAGTAGAGACGCAAGAGGACTAGAGTTGCCCGGGTAGCATTGTGCTGCACTAGTCTTGCGGGTAAAAAACGCGGTGCGTGTGCTTACTGGTCGACAAGGGGAGGACGTCGTCCACGTGCCGCAGCAACCGCCGTCGTAGCTTGCAGCTTGTCGCCTCGCAGAGAGCAGTACAGAGCGATTACTAAGACGAGAAGGGGGGCGAGGCAGGAACATTTACGTTGAGCGGCAGCCCCTAGCAAGTAGAGACGCAAGCGGACTAGCGTTGCCCGCGGTAGCATAGTGCTGCAATAGTCTTGCGGAAAAAAAGCGGTGCGCGTGCTTACGGGTCGACAAGGGGAGGACGTCGTTCACGTCCCGCAGCAACCGCCGTCGTAGCTGCCAGCTTGTCGCCTCACAGAGAGCAGTCCAGAGCGACTACTAAGACTAGCAGGGGGGCCAGGCACGAACTTTTACGTTGAGCGGCAGCCCGCAGCAAGTAGAGACGCACGCGCACTACCGTTGCCCGGGGTAGCTGAGTGCTGCAGTAGTCTTGCGGGAAAAAAAGCGGTGCGCGTGCTTAATGGTCGACAAAGGGAGGACGTCGTCCACGTCCCGCAGGAAACGCCGTCGTAGCTGCCAGCTTGTCGCCTCACAGAGAGCAGTCCAGAGCGACTACTAAGACGAGCAGGGGGGCGAGGCAGGAATTTTACGTTGAGCGGCAGCACGCAACAAGTAGAGACGCACGCGCACTAGCGTTGCCCGGGGTAGCTGAGTGCTGCAGTAGTCTTGCGGAAAAATAGCGGTGGACGTGCTTACTGGTCGAGAAGGGGAGGACGTCGTTCACGTCACGCAGCAACCGCCGTCGTAGCTGCCAGCTTGTCGCCTCGCAGAGAGCAGTCCAGAGCGACTACTAAGACGAGCAGGGGGGCGAGGCAGGAACATTTACGTTGAGCGGCAGCCCTCAGCAAGTAGAGACGCAAGAGGACTAGAGTTGCCCGGGTAGCATTGTGCTGCACTAGTCTTGCGGGTAAAAAAAGCGGTGCGCGTGCTTACGGGTCGACAAGGGGAGGACGTCATCCACGTCCCGCAGCAACCGCCGTCATAGCTGCCAGCTTGTCGCCTCGCAGACTGCAGTCCTGAGCGACTACTAAGACGAGCAAGGGGGGCGAGGCAGCAACTTTTACGTTGAGCGGCAGCCCGCAGCAAGTAGAGACGCACGCGCACTAGTGTTGCCCGGGGTAGCTGAGTGCTGCAGTAGTCTTGCGGGAAAAAAAGCGGTGCGCGTGCTTAATGGTCGACTAGGGGAGGACGTCGTCCACGTCCCGCAGCAACCGCCGTCGTAGCTGCCAGCTTGTCACCTCGCAGAGAGCAGTCCAGAGCGACTACTAAGACGAGCAGGGGGGCGAGGCAGGAACATTTACGTTGAGCGGCAGCCCGCAGCAAGTATAGAGGCAAGCGGACTAGCGTTGCCCGGGGTAGCGTAGTGCTGCAGTAGTCTTGCGGGAAAAATAGCGGTGGGCGTGCTTACTCGTCGACAAGGGGAGGACGTCGTCCACGTCCCGCAGCAACCGCCGTCGTAGCTGCCAGCTTGTCACCTCGCAGAGAGCAGTCCAGAGCGACTACTAAGACGAGCAGGGGGGCGAGGCAGGAACATTTACGTTGAGCGGCAGCCCGCAGCAAGTAGAGAGGCAAGCGGACTAGCGTTGCCCGGGGTAGCGTAGTGCTGCAGTAGTCTTGCGGGAAAAAGAAGCGGTGCGCGTGCTTACGGGTCGACAAGGGGAGGACGTCGTCCACGTCCCGCAGCAACCGCCGTCGTAGCTGCTAGCTTGTCGCCTCACAGAGAGCAGTCCAGAGCGACTACTAAGACGAGCAGGGGTGCGAGGCAGGAACTTTTACGTTGAGCGGCAGCCCGCAGCAAGTAGAGACGCACGCGCACTAGCGTTGCCCGGGGTAGCTGAGTGCTGCAGTAGTCTTGCGGGAAAAAAAAGCGGTGCGTGTGCCTACTGGTCGACAAGGGGAGGACGTCGTCCACGTGCCGCAGCAACCGCCGTCGTAGCTTGCAGCTTGTCGCCTCGCAGAGAGCAGTACAGAGCTTTTACTAAGACGAGAAGGGGGGCGAGGCAGGAACATTTACGTTGAGCGGCAGCCCCTAGCAAGTAGAGACGCAAGCGGACTAGCGTTGCCCGCGGTAGCATAGTGCTGCAATAGTCTTGCGGAAAAAAAGCGGTGCGCGTGCTTACGGGTCGACAAGGGGAGGACGTCGTTCACGTCCCGCAGCAACCGCCGTCGTAGCTGCCAGCTTGTCGCCTCACAGAGAGCAGTCCAGAGCGACTACTAAGACTAGCAGGGGGGCCAGGCACGAACTTTTACGTTGAGCGGCAGCCCGCAGCAAGTAGAGACGCACGCGCACTACCGTTGCCCGGGGTAGCTGAGTGCTGCAGTAGTCTTGCGGGAAAAAAAAGCGGTGCGCGTGCGTAATGGTCGACAAAGGGAGGACGTCGTCGACGTCCCGCAGGAACCGCCGTCGTAGCTGCCAGCTTGTCGCCTCACAGAGAGCAGTCCAGAGCGACTACTAAGACGAGCAGGGGTGCGAGGCAGGAACTTTTACGTTGAGCGGCAGCCCGGAGCAAGTAGAGACGCACGCGCACTAGCGTTGCCCGGGGTTGCTGAGTGCTGCAGTAGTCTTGCGGGAAAAAAAAGCGGTGCGTGTGCTTACTGGTCGACAAGGGGAGGACGTCGTCCACGTGCCGCAGCAACCGCCGTCGTAGCTTGCAGCTTGTCGCCTCGCAGAGAGCAGTACAGAGCGATTACTAAGACGAGCAGGGGGGCGAGGCAGGAATTTTACGTTGAGCGGCAGCACGCAACAAGTAGAGACGCACGCGCACTAGCGTTGCCCGGGGTAGCTGAGTGCTGCAGTAGTCTTGCGGAAAAATAGCGGTGGACGTGCTTACTGGTCGAGAAGGGGAGGACGTCGTCCACGTCACGCAGCAACCGCCGTCGTAGCTGCCAGCTTGTCGCCTCGCAGAGAGCAGTCCAGAGCGAATACTAAGACGAGCAGGGGGGCGAGGCAGGAACATTTACGTTGAGCGGCAGCCCGCAGCAAGTAGAGACGCAAGAGGACTAGAGTTGCCCGGGTAGCATTGTGCTGCACTAGTCTTGCGGGTAAAAAAAGCGGTGCGCGTGCTTACGGGTCGACAAGGGGAGGACGTCATCCGCGTCCCGCAGCAACCGCCGTCATAGCTGCCAGCTTGTCGCCTCGCAGACTGCAGTCCAGAGCGACTACTAAGACGAGCAGGGGGGCGAGGCAGCAACTTTTACGTTGAGCGGCAGCCCGCAGCAAGTAGAGACGCACGCGCACTAGTGTTGCCCGGGGTAGCTGAGGGCTGCAGTAGTCTTGCGGGAAAAAAAGCGGTGCGCGTGCTTAAGGTCGACTAGGGGAGGACGTCGTCCACGTCCCGCAGCAACCGCCGTCGTAGCTGCCAGCTTGTCACCTCGCAGAGAGCAGTCCAGAGCGACTACTAAGACGAGCAGGGGGGCGAGGCAGGAACATTTACGTTGAGCGGCAGCCCGCGGCAAGTATAGAGGCAAGCGGACTAGCGTTGCCCGGGGTAGCGTAGTGCTGCAGTAGTCTTGCGGGAAAAAGAAGCGGTGCGCGTGCTTACGGGTCGACAAGGGGAGGACGTCGTCCACGTCCCGCAGCAACCGCCGTCGTAGCTGCCAGTTTGTCGCCTCGCCCCCCTGTCGCCTCACAGGGGGGCGAGGCAGGAATTTTACGTTGAGCGGCAGCACGCAACAAGTAGAGACGCACGCGCACTAGCGTTGCCCGGGGTAGCTGAGTGCTGCAGTAGTCTTGCGGAAAAATAGCGGTGGACGTGCTTACTGGTCGAGAAGGGGAGGACGTCGTCCACACACGCAGCAACCGCCGTCGTAGCTGCCAGCTTGTCGCCTCGCAGAGAGCAGTACAGAGCGATTACTAAGACGAGAAGGGGGGCGAGGCAGGAGCTTTTACGTTGAGCGGCAGCCCGCAGCAAGTAGACACGCACGCGAACTAGCGTTGCCCGGGGTAGCTGAGTACTGCAGTAGTCTTGCGGAAAAAAATAGCGGTGGGCGTGCTTACTGGTCGACAAGGGGAGGACGTCGTCCACGTCCCGCAGCAACCGCCGTCGTAGCTGCCAGCTTGTCGCCTCACAGAGAGCAGTCCAGAGCGACTACTAAGACGAGCAGGGGGCGAGGCAGGAACATTTACGTTGAGCGGCAGCCCCTAGCAAGTAGAGACGCAAGCGGACTAGCGTTGCCCGCGGTAGCATAGTGCTGCAATAGTCTTGCGGAAAAAAAAGCGGTGCGCGTGCTTACGGGTCGACAAGGGGAGGACGTCGTTCACGTCCCGCAGCAACCGCCGTCGTAGCTGCCAGCTTGTCGCCTCACAGAGAGCAGTCCAGAGCGACTACTAAGACTAGCAGGGGGGCCAGGCACGAACTTTTACTTTGAGCGGCAGCCCGCAGCAAGTAGAGACGCACGCGCACTACCGCTGCCCGGGGTAGCTGAGTGCTGCAGTAGTCTTGCGGGAAAAAAAAGCGGTGCGCGTGCTTAATGGTCGACAAAGGGAGGACGTCGTCCACGTCCCGCAGGAACCGCCGTCGTAGCTGCCAGCTTGTCGCCTCACAGAGAGCAGTCCAGAGCGACTACTAAGACGAGCAGGGGGGCGAGGCAGGAATTTTACGTTGAGCGGCAGCACGCAACAAGTAGAGACGCACGCGCACTAGCGTTGCCTGGGGTAGCTGAGTGCTGCAGTAGTCTTGCGGGAAAAAAAGCTGTGCGCGTGCTTAATGGTCGACAAGGGGAGGACGTCGTCCACGTCCCGCAGCAACCGCCGTCGTAGCTGCCAGCTTGTCACCTCGCAGAGAGCGGTCCAGAGCGACCACTAAGCCGAGCAGGGGGGCGAGGCAGGAACTTTTACGTTGAGAGGCAGCCCGCAGCCAGTAGAGACGCACGCGCACTATTGTTGCCCGGGGTAGCTGAGTGCTGCAGTAGTCTTTCGGGGAAAAAAACCGGTGCACGTGCTTACTGGTCGACAAGGGGAGGACGTCGTCCACGTCGCGCAGCAACCGCCGTCATAGCTGCCAGCTTGTCGCCTCGCAGACTGCAGTCCAGAGCGACTACTAAGACGAGCAGGGGGGCGAGGCAGCAACTTTTACGTTGAGCGGCAGCCCGCAGCAAGTAGAGACGCACGCGCACTAGTGTTGCCCGGGGTAGCTGAGTGCTGCAGTAGTCTTGCGGGAAAAAAAGCGGTGCGCGTGCTTAATGGTCGACAAGGGGAGGACGTCGTCCACGTCCCGCAGCAACCGCCGTCGTAGCTGCCAGCTTGTCACCTCGCAGAGAGCAGTCCAGAGCGACTACTAAGACGAGCAGGGGGGCGAGGCAGGAACATTTACGTTGAGCGGCAGCCCGCAGCAAGTAGAGAGGCAAGCGGACTAGCGTTGCCCGGGGTAGCTGAGTGCTGCAGTAGTCTTGCGGGAAAAAAAGCGGTGCGCATGCTTACTCGTCGACAAGGGGAGGACGTCGTCCACGTCCCGCAGCAACCGCCGTCGTAGCTGCCAGCTTGTCACCTCGCAGAGAGCAGTCCAGAGCGACTACTAAGACGAGCAGGGGGGCGAGGCAGGAACATTTACGTTGAGCGGCAGCCCGCAGCAAGTAGAGAGGCAAGCGGACTAGCGTTGCCCGGGGTAGCGTAGTGCTGCAGTAGTCTTGCGGGAAAAAGAAGCGGTGCGCGTGCTTACGGGTCGACAAGGGGAGGACGTCGTCCACGTCCCGCAGCAACCGCCGTCGTAGCTGCTAGCTTGTCGCCTCACAGAGAGCAGTCCAGAGCGACTACTAAGACGAGCAGGGGTGCGAGGCAGGAACTTTTACGTTGAGCGGCAGCCCGCAGCAAGTAGAGACGCACGCGCACTAGCGTTGCCCGGGGTAGCTGAGTGCTGCAGTAGTCTTGCGGGAAAAAAAAGCGGTGCGTGTGCTTACTGGTCGACAAGGGGAGGACGTCGTCCACGTGCCGCAGCAACCGCCGTCGTAGCTTGCAGCTTGTCGCCTCGCAGAGAGCAGTACAGAGCGATTACTAAGACGAGAAGGGGGGCGAGGCAGGAACATTTACGTTGAGCGGCAGCCCCTAGCAAGTAGAGACGCAAGCGGACTAGCGTTGCCCGCGGTAGCATAGTGCTGCAATAGTCTTGCGGAAAAAAAGCGGTGCGCGTGCTTACGGGTCGACAAGGGGAGGACGTCGTTCACGTCCCGCAGCAACCGCCGTCGTAGCTGCCAGCTTGTCGCCTCACAGAGAGCAGTCCAGAGCGACTACTAAGACTAGCAGGGGGGCCAGGCACGAACTTTTACGTTGAGCGGCAGCCCGCAGCAAGTAGAGACGCACGCGCACTACCGTTGCCCGGGGTAGCTGAGTGCTGCAGTAGTCTTGCGGGAAAAAAAAGCGGTGCGCGTGCTTAATGGTCGACAAAGGGAGGACGTCGTCCACGTCCCGCAGGAACCGCCGTCGTAGCCGCCAGCTTGTCGCCTCACAGAGAGCAGTCCAGAGCGACTACTAAGACGAGCAGGGGGGCGAGGCAGGAATTTTACGTTGAGCGGCAGCACGCAACAAGTAGAGACGCACGCGCACTAGCGTTGCCCGGGGTAGCTGAGTGCTGCAGTAGTCTTGCGGAAAAATAGCGGTGGACGTGTTTACTGGTCGAGAAGGGGAGGACGTCGTCCACGTCACGCAGCAACCGCCGTCGTAGCTGCCAGCTTGTCGCCTCGCAGAGAGCAGTCCAGAGCGACTACTAAGACGAGCAGGGGGGCGAGGCAGGAACATTTACGTTGAGCGGCAGCCCGCAGCAAGTAGAGACGCAAGAGGACTAGAGTTGCCCGGGTAGCATTGTGCTGCACTAGTCTTGCGGGTAAAAAAAACGGTGCGCGTGCTTACGGGTCGACAAGGGGAGGACGTCATCCACGTCCCGCAGCAACCGCCGTCATAGCTGCCAGCTTGTCGCCTCGCAGACTGCAGTCCAGAGCGACTACTAAGACGAGCAGGGGGGCGAGGCAGCAACTTTTACGTTGAGCGGCAGCCCGCAGCAAGTAGAGACGCACGCGCACTAGTGTTGCCCGGGGTAGCTGAGGGCTGCAGTAGTCTTGCGGGAAAAAAAGCGGTGCGCGTGCTTAATGGTCGACTAGGGGAGGACGTCGTCCACGTCCCGCAGCAACCGCCGTCGTAGCTGCTAGCTTGTCGCCTCACAGAGAGCAGTCCAGAGCGACTACTAAGACGAGCAGGGGTGCGAGGCAGGAACTTTTACGTTGAGCGGCAGCCCGCAGCAAGTAGAGACGCACGCGCACTAGCGTTGCCCGGGGTAGCTGAGTGCTGCAGTAGTCTTGCGGGAAAAAAAAGCGGTGCGTGTGCCTACTGGTCGACAAGGGGAGGACGTCGTCCACGTGCCGCAGCAACCGCCGTCGTAGCTTGCAGCTTGTCGCCTCGCAGAGAGCAGTACAGAGCTTTTACTAAGACGAGAAGGGGGGCGAGGCAGGAACATTTACGTTGAGCGGCAGCCCCTAGCAAGTAGAGACGCAAGCGGACTAGCGTTGCCCGCGGTAGCATAGTGCTGCAATAGTCTTGCGGAAAAAAAGCGGTGCGCGTGCTTACGGGTCGACAAGGGGAGGACGTCGTTCACGTCCCGCAGCAACCGCCGTCGTAGCTGCCAGCTTGTCGCCTCACAGAGAGCAGTCCAGAGCGACTACTAAGACTAGCAGGGGGGCCAGGCACGAACTTTTACGTTGAGCGGCAGCCCGCAGCAAGTAGAGACGCACGCGCACTACCGTTGCCCGGGGTAGCTGAGTGCTGCAGTAGTCTTGCGGGAAAAAAAAGCGGTGCGCGTGCGTAATGGTCGACAAAGGGAGGACGTCGTCGACGTCCCGCAGGAACCGCCGTCGTAGCTGCCAGCTTGTCGCCTCACAGAGAGCAGTCCAGAGCGACTACTAAGACGAGCAGGGGTGCGAGGCAGGAACTTTTACGTTGAGCGGCAGCCCGGAGCAAGTAGAGACGCACGCGCACTAGCGTTGCCCGGGGTTGCTGAGTGCTGCAGTAGTCTTGCGGGAAAAAAAAGCGGTGCGTGTGCTTACTGGTCGACAAGGGGAGGACGTCGTCCACGTGCCGCAGCAACCGCCGTCGTAGCTTGCAGCTTGTCGCCTCGCAGAGAGCAGTACAGAGCGATTACTAAGACGAGCAGGGGGGCGAGGCAGGAATTTTACGTTGAGCGGCAGCACGCAACAAGTAGAGACGCACGCGCACTAGCGTTGCCCGGGGTAGCTGAGTGCTGCAGTAGTCTTGCGGAAAAATAGCGGTGGACGTGCTTACTGGTCGAGAAGGGGAGGACGTCGTCCACGTCACGCAGCAACCGCCGTCGTAGCTGCCAGCTTGTCGCCTCGCAGAGAGCAGTCCAGAGCGAATACTAAGACGAGCAGGGGGGCGAGGCAGGAACATTTACGTTGAGCGGCAGCCCGCAGCAAGTAGAGACGCAAGAGGACTAGAGTTGCCCGGGTAGCATTGTGCTGCACTAGTCTTGCGGGTAAAAAAAGCGGTGCGCGTGCTTACGGGTCGACAAGGGGAGGACGTCATCCGCGTCCCGCAGCAACCGCCGTCATAGCTGCCAGCTTGTCGCCTCGCAGACTGCAGTCCAGAGCGACTACTAAGACGAGCAGGGGGGCGAGGCAGCAACTTTTACGTTGAGCGGCAGCCCGCAGCAAGTAGAGACGCACGCGCACTAGTGTTGCCCGGGGTAGCTGAGGGCTGCAGTAGTCTTGCGGGAAAAAAAGCGGTGCGCGTGCTTAAGGTCGACTAGGGGAGGACGTCGTCCACGTCCCGCAGCAACCGCCGTCGTAGCTGCCAGCTTGTCACCTCGCAGAGAGCAGTCCAGAGCGACTACTAAGACGAGCAGGGGGGCGAGGCAGGAACATTTACGTTGAGCGGCAGCCCGCGGCAAGTATAGAGGCAAGCGGACTAGCGTTGCCCGGGGTAGCGTAGTGCTGCAGTAGTCTTGCGGGAAAAAGAAGCGGTGCGCGTGCTTACGGGTCGACAAGGGGAGGACGTCGTCCACGTCCCGCAGCAACCGCCGTCGTAGCTGCCAGTTTGTCGCCTCGCCCCCCTGTCGCCTCACAGGGGGGCGAGGCAGGAATTTTACGTTGAGCGGCAGCACGCAACAAGTAGAGACGCACGCGCACTAGCGTTGCCCGGGGTAGCTGAGTGCTGCAGTAGTCTTGCGGAAAAATAGCGGTGGACGTGCTTACTGGTCGAGAAGGGGAGGACGTCGTCCACACACGCAGCAACCGCCGTCGTAGCTGCCAGCTTGTCGCCTCGCAGAGAGCAGTACAGAGCGATTACTAAGACGAGAAGGGGGGCGAGGCAGGAGCTTTTACGTTGAGCGGCAGCCCGCAGCAAGTAGACACGCACGCGAACTAGCGTTGCCCGGGGTAGCTGAGTACTGCAGTAGTCTTGCGGAAAAAAATAGCGGTGGGCGTGCTTACTGGTCGACAAGGGGAGGACGTCGTCCACGTCCCGCAGCAACCGCCGTCGTAGCTGCCAGCTTGTCGCCTCACAGAGAGCAGTCCAGAGCGACTACTAAGACGAGCAGGGGGCGAGGCAGGAACATTTACGTTGAGCGGCAGCCCCTAGCAAGTAGAGACGCAAGCGGACTAGCGTTGCCCGCGGTAGCATAGTGCTGCAATAGTCTTGCGGAAAAAAAAGCGGTGCGCGTGCTTACGGGTCGACAAGGGGAGGACGTCGTTCACGTCCCGCAGCAACCGCCGTCGTAGCTGCCAGCTTGTCGCCTCACAGAGAGCAGTCCAGAGCGACTACTAAGACTAGCAGGGGGGCCAGGCACGAACTTTTACTTTGAGCGGCAGCCCGCAGCAAGTAGAGACGCACGCGCACTACCGCTGCCCGGGGTAGCTGAGTGCTGCAGTAGTCTTGCGGGAAAAAAAAGCGGTGCGCGTGCTTAATGGTCGACAAAGGGAGGACGTCGTCCACGTCCCGCAGGAACCGCCGTCGTAGCTGCCAGCTTGTCGCCTCACAGAGAGCAGTCCAGAGCGACTACTAAGACGAGCAGGGGGGCGAGGCAGGAATTTTACGTTGAGCGGCAGCACGCAACAAGTAGAGACGCACGCGCACTAGCGTTGCCTGGGGTAGCTGAGTGCTGCAGTAGTCTTGCGGGAAAAAAAGCTGTGCGCGTGCTTAATGGTCGACAAGGGGAGGACGTCGTCCACGTCCCGCAGCAACCGCCGTCGTAGCTGCCAGCTTGTCACCTCGCAGAGAGCGGTCCAGAGCGACCACTAAGCCGAGCAGGGGGGCGAGGCAGGAACTTTTACGTTGAGAGGCAGCCCGCAGCCAGTAGAGACGCACGCGCACTATTGTTGCCCGGGGTAGCTGAGTGCTGCAGTAGTCTTTCGGGGAAAAAAACCGGTGCACGTGCTTACTGGTCGACAAGGGGAGGACGTCGTCCACGTCGCGCAGCAACCGCCGTCATAGCTGCCAGCTTGTCGCCTCGCAGACTGCAGTCCAGAGCGACTACTAAGACGAGCAGGGGGGCGAGGCAGCAACTTTTACGTTGAGCGGCAGCCCGCAGCAAGTAGAGACGCACGCGCACTAGTGTTGCCCGGGGTAGCTGAGTGCTGCAGTAGTCTTGCGGGAAAAAAAGCGGTGCGCGTGCTTAATGGTCGACAAGGGGAGGACGTCGTCCACGTCCCGCAGCAACCGCCGTCGTAGCTGCCAGCTTGTCACCTCGCAGAGAGCAGTCCAGAGCGACTACTAAGACGAGCAGGGGGGCGAGGCAGGAACATTTACGTTGAGCGGCAGCCCGCAGCAAGTAGAGAGGCAAGCGGACTAGCGTTGCCCGGGGTAGCTGAGTGCTGCAGTAGTCTTGCGGGAAAAAAAGCGGTGCGCATGCTTACTCGTCGACAAGGGGAGGACGTCGTCCACGTCCCGCAGCAACCGCCGTCGTAGCTGCCAGCTTGTCACCTCGCAGAGAGCAGTCCAGAGCGACTACTAAGACGAGCAGGGGGGCGAGGCAGGAACATTTACGTTGAGCGGCAGCCCGCAGCAAGTAGAGAGGCAAGCGGACTAGCGTTGCCCGGGGTAGCGTAGTGCTGCAGTAGTCTTGCGGGAAAAAGAAGCGGTGCGCGTGCTTACGGGTCGACAAGGGGAGGACGTCGTCCACGTCCCGCAGCAACCGCCGTCGTAGCTGCTAGCTTGTCGCCTCACAGAGAGCAGTCCAGAGCGACTACTAAGACGAGCAGGGGTGCGAGGCAGGAACTTTTACGTTGAGCGGCAGCCCGCAGCAAGTAGAGACGCACGCGCACTAGCGTTGCCCGGGGTAGCTGAGTGCTGCAGTAGTCTTGCGGGAAAAAAAAGCGGTGCGTGTGCTTACTGGTCGACAAGGGGAGGACGTCGTCCACGTGCCGCAGCAACCGCCGTCGTAGCTTGCAGCTTGTCGCCTCGCAGAGAGCAGTACAGAGCGATTACTAAGACGAGAAGGGGGGCGAGGCAGGAACATTTACGTTGAGCGGCAGCCCCTAGCAAGTAGAGACGCAAGCGGACTAGCGTTGCCCGCGGTAGCATAGTGCTGCAATAGTCTTGCGGAAAAAAAGCGGTGCGCGTGCTTACGGGTCGACAAGGGGAGGACGTCGTTCACGTCCCGCAGCAACCGCCGTCGTAGCTGCCAGCTTGTCGCCTCACAGAGAGCAGTCCAGAGCGACTACTAAGACTAGCAGGGGGGCCAGGCACGAACTTTTACGTTGAGCGGCAGCCCGCAGCAAGTAGAGACGCACGCGCACTACCGTTGCCCGGGGTAGCTGAGTGCTGCAGTAGTCTTGCGGGAAAAAAAAGCGGTGCGCGTGCTTAATGGTCGACAAAGGGAGGACGTCGTCCACGTCCCGCAGGAACCGCCGTCGTAGCCGCCAGCTTGTCGCCTCACAGAGAGCAGTCCAGAGCGACTACTAAGACGAGCAGGGGGGCGAGGCAGGAATTTTACGTTGAGCGGCAGCACGCAACAAGTAGAGACGCACGCGCACTAGCGTTGCCCGGGGTAGCTGAGTGCTGCAGTAGTCTTGCGGAAAAATAGCGGTGGACGTGTTTACTGGTCGAGAAGGGGAGGACGTCGTCCACGTCACGCAGCAACCGCCGTCGTAGCTGCCAGCTTGTCGCCTCGCAGAGAGCAGTCCAGAGCGACTACTAAGACGAGCAGGGGGGCGAGGCAGGAACATTTACGTTGAGCGGCAGCCCGCAGCAAGTAGAGACGCAAGAGGACTAGAGTTGCCCGGGTAGCATTGTGCTGCACTAGTCTTGCGGGTAAAAAAAACGGTGCGCGTGCTTACGGGTCGACAAGGGGAGGACGTCATCCACGTCCCGCAGCAACCGCCGTCATAGCTGCCAGCTTGTCGCCTCGCAGACTGCAGTCCAGAGCGACTACTAAGACGAGCAGGGGGGCGAGGCAGCAACTTTTACGTTGAGCGGCAGCCCGCAGCAAGTAGAGACGCACGCGCACTAGTGTTGCCCGGGGTAGCTGAGGGCTGCAGTAGTCTTGCGGGAAAAAAAGCGGTGCGCGTGCTTAATGGTCGACTAGGGGAGGACGTCGTCCACGTCCCGCAGCAACCGCCGTCGTAGCTGCCAGCTTGTCACCTCGCAGAGAGCAGTCCAGAGCGACTACTAAGACGAGCAGGGGGGCGAGGCAGGAACATTTACGTTGAGCGGCAGCCCGCAGCAAGTATAGAGGCAAGCGGACTAGCGTTGCCCGGGGTAGCGTAGTGCTGCAGTAGTCTTGCGGGAAAAAGAAGCGGTGCGCGTGCTTACGGGTCGACAAGGGGAGGACGTCGTCCACGTCCCGCAGCAACCGCCGTCGTAGCTGCCAGTTTGTCGCCTCGCCCCCCTGTCGCCTCACAGGGGGGCGAGGCAGGAATTTTACGTTGAGCGGCAGCACGCAACAAGTAGAGACGCACGCGCACTAGCGTTGCCCGGGGTAGCTGAGTGCTGCAGTAGTCTTGCGGAAAAATAGCGGTGGACGTGCTTACTGGTCGAGAAGGGGAGGACGTCGTCCACGTCACGCAGCAACCGCCGTCGTAGCTGCCAGCTTGTCGCCTCGCAGAGAGCAGTACAGAGCGATTACTAAGACGAGAAGGGGGGCGAGGCAGGAGCTTTTACGTTGAGCGGCAGCCCGCATCAAGTAGACACGCACGCGAACTAGCGTTGCCCGGGGTAGCTGAGTACTGCAGTAGTCTTGCGGAAAAAAATAGCGGTGGGCGTGCTTACTGGTCGACAAGGGGAGGACGTCGTCCACGTCCCGCAGCAACCGCCGTCGTAGCTGCCAGCTTGTCGCCTCGCAGAGAGCAGTCCAGAGCGACTACTAAGACGAGCAGGTTGCGAGGCAGGAACATTTACGTTGAGCGGCAGCCCCTAGCAAGTAGAGACGCAAGTGGACTAGCGTTGCCCGCGGTAGCATAGTGCTGCAATAGTCTTGCGGAAAAAAAAGCGGTGCGCGTGCTTACGGGTCGACAAGGGGAGGACGTCGTTCACGTCCCGCAGCAACCGCCGTCGTAGCTGCCAGCTTGTCGCCTCACAGAGAGCAGTCCAGAGCGACTACTAAGACTAGCAGGGGGGCCAGGCACGAACTTTTACGTTGAGCGGCAGCCCGCAGCAAGTAGAGACGCACGCGCACTACCGCTGCCCGGGGTAGCTGAGTGCTGCAGTAGTCTTGCGGGAAAAAAAGCGGTGCGCGTGCTTAATGGTCGACAAAGGGAGGACGTCGTCCACGTCCCGCAGGAACCGCCGTCGTAGCTGCCAGCTTGTCGCCTCACAGAGAGCAGTCCAGAGCGACTACTAAGACGAGCAGGGGGGCGAGGCAGGAATTTTACGTTGAGCGGCAGCACGCAGCAAGTAGAGACGCACGCGCACTAGCGTTGCCTGGGGTAGCTGAGTGCTGCAGTAGTCTTGCGGAAAAAAACCGGTGCGCGTGCTTACTGGTCGACAAGGGGAGGACGTCGTCCACGTCGCGCAGCAAGCGTCATCGTAGCTGCCAGCTTGTCGCCTCGCAGAGAGCAGTCCAGAGCGACTACAAAGACGAGCAGGGGGGCGAGGCAGGAATTTTACGTTGAGCGGCAGCACGCAGCAAGTAGAGACGCACGCGCACTAGTGTTGCCCGGGGTAGCTGAGTGCTGCAGTAGTCTTGCGGGAAAAAAAGCGGTGCGCGTGCTTAATGGTCGACAAGGGGAGGACGTCGTCCACGTCCCGCAGCAACCGCCGTCGTAGCTGCCAGCTTGTCACCTCGCAGAGAGCGGTCCAGAGCGACCACTAAGCCGAGCAGGGGGGCGAGGCAGGAACTTTTACGTTGAGAGGCAGCCCGCAGCCAGTAGAGACGCACGCGCACTATTGTTGCCCGGGGTAGCTGAGTGCTGCAGTAGTCTTTCGGGGAAAAAAACCGGTGCACGTGCTTACTGGTCGACAAGGGGAGGACGTCGTCCACGTCGCGCAGCAACCGCCGTCATAGCTGCCAGCTTGTCGCCTCGCAGACTGCAGTCCAGAGCGACTACTAAGACGAGCAGGGGGGCGAGGCAGCAACTTTTACGTTGAGCGGCAGCCCGCAGCAAGTAGAGACGCACGCGCACTAGTGTTGCCCGGGGTAGCTGAGTGCTGCAGTAGTCTTGCGGGAAAAAAAGCGGTGCGCGTGCTTAATGGTCGACAAGGGGAGGACGTCGTCCACGTCCCGCAGCAACCGCCGTCGTAGCTGCCAGCTTGTCACCTCGCAGAGAGCAGTCCAGAGCGACTACTAAGACGAGCAGGGGGGCGAGGCAGGAACATTTACGTTGAGCGGCAGCCCGCAGCAAGTAGAGAGGCAAGCGGACTAGCGTTGCCCGGGGTAGCGTAGTGCTGCAGTAGTCTTGCGGGAAAAAGAAGCGGTGCGCGTGCTTACGGGTCGACAAGGGGAGGACGTCGTCCACGTCCCGCAGCAACCGCCGTCGTAGCTGCCAGCTTGTCGCCTCACAGAGAGCAGTCCAGAGCGACTACTAAGACGAGCAGGGGTGCGAGGCAGGAACTTTCACGTTGAGCGGCAGCCCGCAGCAAGTAGAGACGCACGCGCACTAGCGTTGCCCGGGGTAGCTGAGTGCTGCAGTAGTCTTGCGGGAAAAAAAGCGGTGCGTGTGCTTACTGGTCGACAAGGGGAGGACGTCGTCCACGTGCCGCAGCAACCGCCGTCGTAGCTTGCAGCTTGTCGCCTCGCAGAGAGCAGTACAGAGCGATTGCTAAGACGAGAAGGGGGGCGAGGCAGGAGCTTTTACGTTGAGCGGCAGCCCGCAGCAAGTAGACACGCACGCGAACTAGCGTTGCCCGGGGTAGCTGAGTACTGCCGTAGTCTTGCGGAAAAAAATAGCGGTGGGCGTGCTTACTGGTCGACAAGGGGAGGACGTCGTCCACGTCCCGCAGCAACCGCCGTCGTAGCTGCCAGCTTGTCGCCTCGCAGAGAGCAGTCCAGAGCGACTACTAAGACGAGCAGGGGGGCGAGGCAGGAACATTTACGTTGAGCGGCAGCCCCTAGCAAGTAGAGACGCAAGCGGACTAGCGTTGCCCGCGGTAGCATAGTGCTGCAATAGTCTTGCGGAAAAAAAAGCGGTGCGCGTGCTTACGGGTCGACAAGGGGAGGACGTCGTTCACGTCCAGCAGCAACCGCCGTCGTAGCTGCCAGCTTGTCGCCTCACAGAGAGCAGTCCAGAGCGACTACTAAGACTAGCAGGGGGGCCAGGCACGAACTTTTAAGTTGAGCGGCAGCCCGCAGCAAGTAGAGACGCACGCGCACTACCGCTGCCCGGGGTAGCTGAGTGCTGCAGTAGTCTTGCGGGAAAAAAAAGCGGTGCGCGTGCTTAATGGTCGACAAAGGGAGGACGTCGTCCACGTCCCGCAGGAAGCGCCGTCGTAGCTGCCAGCTTGTCGCCTCACAGAGAGCAGTCCAGAGCGACTACTAAGACGAGCAGGGGGGCGAGGCAGGAATTTTACGTTGAGCGGCAGCACGCAACAAGTAGAGACGCACGCGCACTAGCGTTGCCTGGGGTAGCTGAGTGCTGCAGTAGTCTTGCGGAAAAAAAGCGGTGGACGTGCTTACTGGTCGACAAGGGGAGGACGTCGTCCACGTCACGCAGCAACCGCCGTCGTAGCTGCCAGCTTGTCGCCTCGCAGAGAGCAGTCCAGAGCGACTACTAAGACGAGCAGGGGGGCGAGGCAGGAACATTTACCTTGAGCGGCAGCCCGCAGCAAGTAGAGACGCAAGAGGACTAGCGTTGCCCGGGTAGCATTGTGCTGCACTAGTCTTGCGGGTAAAAAAAGCCGTGCGCGTGCTTACGGGTCGACAAGGGGAGGACGTCATCCACGTCCCGCAGCAACCGCCGTCATAGCTGCCAGCTTGTCGCCTCGCAGACTGCAGTCCAGAGCGACTACTAAGACGAGCAGGGGAGCGAGGCAGCAACTTTTACGTTGAGCGGCAGCCCGCAGCAAGTAGAGATGCACGCGCACTAGCGTTGCGCGTGGTAGCTGAGTGCAGCAGTAGTCTCTCGGGAAAAAAAGAGGTGCGCGTGCTTACTGGTCGACAAGGGGAGGACGTCGTCCATGTCCCACAGCAACGGGCGTCGTAGCTACCACCTTGTCGACTCGCAGAGAGCAGTCCAGAGCGAATACTACGACGAGCAGGGGGTGAGGCCGGAACATTTACTTTCAGCGGCAGCCCGCCGCAAGTAGAGACGCACGCGGACTAGCCTTGCCCGGGGTAGCTGAGTGCTGCAGTAGTCTTACGGGAAAGGAAAGCGGTGCGCGTGCTTACTGGTCGACAAGCGGAGGACGTCGTCCACGTCCCGCAACAACCGCCGTCTTAGCTGCCAGCTTGTGGCCTCGCAGAGAGCAGTCCAGAGCGACTACTAAGACGAGCAGGGGGGCGAGGCAGCAACTTTTACGTTGAGCGGCAGCCCGCAGCAAGTATCGACGCACGCGGACTAGCGTTGCCCGTGGTAGCTAAGTGCTGCAGTAGTCTTGCGGGAAAAAAAAGCGGTGCGCGTCCTTACTGCTCGACAAGGGGAGGACGTCGTCCACGTCCCGCAGCAACCGCCGTCGTAGCTGCCAGCTTGTCGCCTCGCAGAGAGCGGTCCAGAGCGACCACTAAGCCGAGCAGGGGGGCGAGGCAGGAACTTTTACGTTGAGAGGCAGCCCGCAGCCAGTAGAGACGCACGCGCACTATTGTTGCCCGGGGTAGCTGAGTGCTGCAGTAGTCTTTCGGGGAAAAAAACCGGTGCGCGTGCTTACTGGTCGACAAGGGGAGGACGTCGTCCACGTCGCGCAGCAACCGTCGTCGTAGCTGCCAGCTTGTCGCCTCGCAGAGAGCAGTCCAGAGCGATTACTAAGACGAGCAGGGGGGCGAGGCACGAACTTTTACGTTGAGCGGCAGCCCACAGCAAGTAGACAGGCACGCGAACTAGCGTTGCCCGGGGTAGCTGAGTGCTGCAGTAGGGTTGCGGAAAAAAATAGCGGTGGGCGTGCTTACTGGTCGACAAGGGGAGGACGTCGTCCACGTCGCGCAGCAACCGTCGTCGTAGCTGCCAGCTTGTCGCCTCGCAGAGAGCAGTCCAGAGCGATTACTAAGACGAGCAGGGGAACGAGGCAGGAGCTTTTACGTTGAGCGGCAGCCCGCAGCAAGTAGAGACGCGCGCGCATTAGCATTGCCCGGGGTAGCGGAGTGCTGCAGTAGTCTTGCGGAAAAAAAGCGGTGCGCGTGCTTACTGGTCGACAAGGGGAGGACGTCGTCCACGTCCCGCAGCAACTGCCGTCGTAGCTGCCAGCTTGTCGCCTCGCAGAGAGCAGTCCAGACGACTACTAAGACGAGCAGGGGGGCGAGGCAGGTACTTTTACGTTGAACGGCAGCCCGCAGCAAGTAGACAGGCACGCGAACTAGCGTTGCCCGAAGTTGCTGAGTGCTGCAGTAGTCTTGCGGAAAAAAATAGCGGTGGGCGTGCTTAGTGGTCGACAAGGGGAGGACGTCGTCCACGTCCCGCAGCAACCGCCGTCGTAGTTGCCAGCTTGTCGCCTCACAGAGAGCAGTCCAGAGCGACTACTAAGACGAGCAAGGGGGCGAGGCAGGAATTTTACGTTGAGTGGCATCCGCCACAAGTAGAGACGCACGCGCACTAGCGTTGCCCGGGGTAGGTGAGTGCTGCAGTAGTCTTGCGGGAAAAAAAAGCGGTGCGCGTCCTTACTGGTCGACAATGGGAGGACGTCGTCCACGTCCCGCAGCAACCGCCGTCGTAGCTGCCAGCTTGTCGCCTCGCAGAGAGCAGTCCAGAGCGAATACTAAGCCGAGCAGGAGGGCGAGGCAGGAACTTTTACGTTGAGCGGCAGCCTGCAGCAAGTAGAGATGCACGCGCACTAGCGTTGCGCGTGGTGGCTGAGTGCAGCAGTAGTCATACGGGGAAAAATAGCGGTGCGCGTGCATACTGGTCGACAAGGGGAGGACGTCGTCTACGTCGCGCAGCAACCGTCGTCGGAGCTGCCAGCTTGTCGCCTCACAGAGAGCAGTCCAGAGCGACTACTAAGCCGAGCAGGGGGGCGAGGCAGGAACTTTTACGTTGAGCGGCAGCCCGCAGCAAGTAGAGACACACGCGCACTATTGTTGCCCGGGGTAGCTGAGTGCTGCAGTAGTCTTACGGGGAAAAAAAGCGGTGCGCGTGCTTACTGGTCGACAAGCGGAGGACGTCGTCCACGTCCCGCAGCAACCGCCGTCTTAGCTGCCAGCTTGTCGCCTCGCAGAGAGCAGTCCAGAGCGACTACTAAGACGAGCAGGGGGGCGAGGCAGGTACTTTTACGTTGAGAGGCAGCCCGCAGCAAGTAGAGACGCGAGCGCACTAGCCTTGCCCGGAGTAGCTGAGTGCTGCAGTAGTCTTACGGGAAAAGAAAGCGGTGCGCGTGCTTACTGGTCGACAAGGGGAGGACGTCGTCCACGTCCCGCAGCAACCGCCGTCGTACCTGCCAGCTTGTCGCCTCGCAGAGAGCAGTCCAGAGCGACTACTAAGCCGAGCAGGGGGGCGAGGCAGGAACTTTTACGTTGAGCGGCAGCCCGCAGCAAGTAGAGACACACGCGCACTATTGTTGCCCGGGGTAGCTGAGTGCTGCAGTAGTCTTACGGGGAAAAAAAGCGGTGCGCGTGCTTACTGGTCGACAAGCGGAGGACGTCGTCCACGTCCCGCAGCAACCGCCGTCTTAGCTGCCAGCTTGTCGCCTCGCAGAGAGCAGTCCAGAGCGACTACTAAGACGAGCAGGGGGGCGAGGCAGGAACTTTTACGTTGAGAGGCAGCCCGCAGCAAGTAGAGACGCGAGCGCACGAGCCTTGCCCGGGGTAGCTGAGTGCTGCAGTAGTCTTACGGGGAAAAAAGCGGTGCGCGTGCTTACTGGTCGACAAGCGGAGGACGTCGTCCACGTCCCGCAGCAACCGCCGTCTTAGCTGCCAGCTTGTCGCCTCGCAGAGAGCAGTCCAGAGCGACTACTAAGACGAGCAGGGGGGCGAGGCAGGAATTTTACGTTGAGCGGCAGCACGCAGCAAGTAGAGACGCACGCGCACTAGTGTTGCCCGGGGTAGCTGAGTGCTGCAGTAGTCTTGCGGGAAAAAAAGCGGTGCGCGTGCTTAATGGTCGACAAGGGGAGGACGTCGTCCACGTCCCGCAGCAACCGCCGTCGTAGCTGCCAGCTTGTCACCTCGCAGAGAGCGGTCCAGAGCGACCACTAAGCCGAGCAGGGGGGCGAGGCAGGAACTTTTACGTTGAGAGGCAGCCCGCAGCCAGTAGAGACGCACGCGCACTATTGTTGCCCGGGGTAGCTGAGTGCTGCAGTAGTCTTTCGGGGAAAAAAACCGGTGCACGTGCTTACTGGTCGACAAGGGGAGGACGTCGTCCACGTCGCGCAGCAACCGCCGTCATAGCTGCCAGCTTGTCGCCTCGCAGACTGCAGTCCAGAGCGACTACTAAGACGAGCAGGGGGGCGAGGCAGCAACTTTTACGTTGAGCGGCAGCCCGCAGCAAGTAGAGACGCACGCGCACTAGTGTTGCCCGGGGTAGCTGAGTGCTGCAGTAGTCTTGCGGGAAAAAAAGCGGTGCGCGTGCTTAATGGTCGACAAGGGGAGGACGTCGTCCACGTCCCGCAGCAACCGCCGTCGTAGCTGCCAGCTTGTCACCTCGCAGAGAGCAGTCCAGAGCGACTACTAAGACGAGCAGGGGGGCGAGGCAGGAACATTTACGTTGAGCGGCAGCCCGCAGCAAGTAGAGAGGCAAGCGGACTAGCGTTGCCCGGGGTAGCGTAGTGCTGCAGTAGTCTTGCGGGAAAAAGAAGCGGTGCGCGTGCTTACGGGTCGACAAGGGGAGGACGTCGTCCACGTCCCGCAGCAACCGCCGTCGTAGCTGCCAGCTTGTCGCCTCACAGAGAGCAGTCCAGAGCGACTACTAAGACGAGCAGGGGTGCGAGGCAGGAACTTTCACGTTGAGCGGCAGCCCGCAGCAAGTAGAGACGCACGCGCACTAGCGTTGCCCGGGGTAGCTGAGTGCTGCAGTAGTCTTGCGGGAAAAAAAGCGGTGCGTGTGCTTACTGGTCGACAAGGGGAGGACGTCGTCCACGTGCCGCAGCAACCGCCGTCGTAGCTTGCAGCTTGTCGCCTCGCAGAGAGCAGTACAGAGCGATTGCTAAGACGAGAAGGGGGGCGAGGCAGGAGCTTTTACGTTGAGCGGCAGCCCGCAGCAAGTAGACACGCACGCGAACTAGCGTTGCCCGGGGTAGCTGAGTACTGCCGTAGTCTTGCGGAAAAAAATAGCGGTGGGCGTGCTTACTGGTCGACAAGGGGAGGACGTCGTCCACGTCCCGCAGCAACCGCCGTCGTAGCTGCCAGCTTGTCGCCTCGCAGAGAGCAGTCCAGAGCGACTACTAAGACGAGCAGGGGGGCGAGGCAGGAACATTTACGTTGAGCGGCAGCCCCTAGCAAGTAGAGACGCAAGCGGACTAGCGTTGCCCGCGGTAGCATAGTGCTGCAATAGTCTTGCGGAAAAAAAAGCGGTGCGCGTGCTTACGGGTCGACAAGGGGAGGACGTCGTTCACGTCCAGCAGCAACCGCCGTCGTAGCTGCCAGCTTGTCGCCTCACAGAGAGCAGTCCAGAGCGACTACTAAGACTAGCAGGGGGGCCAGGCACGAACTTTTAAGTTGAGCGGCAGCCCGCAGCAAGTAGAGACGCACGCGCACTACCGCTGCCCGGGGTAGCTGAGTGCTGCAGTAGTCTTGCGGGAAAAAAAAGCGGTGCGCGTGCTTAATGGTCGACAAAGGGAGGACGTCGTCCACGTCCCGCAGGAAGCGCCGTCGTAGCTGCCAGCTTGTCGCCTCACAGAGAGCAGTCCAGAGCGACTACTAAGACGAGCAGGGGGGCGAGGCAGGAATTTTACGTTGAGCGGCAGCACGCAACAAGTAGAGACGCACGCGCACTAGCGTTGCCTGGGGTAGCTGAGTGCTGCAGTAGTCTTGCGGAAAAAAAGCGGTGGACGTGCTTACTGGTCGACAAGGGGAGGACGTCGTCCACGTCACGCAGCAACCGCCGTCGTAGCTGCCAGCTTGTCGCCTCGCAGAGAGCAGTCCAGAGCGACTACTAAGACGAGCAGGGGGGCGAGGCAGGAACATTTACCTTGAGCGGCAGCCCGCAGCAAGTAGAGACGCAAGAGGACTAGCGTTGCCCGGGTAGCATTGTGCTGCACTAGTCTTGCGGGTAAAAAAAGCCGTGCGCGTGCTTACGGGTCGACAAGGGGAGGACGTCATCCACGTCCCGCAGCAACCGCCGTCATAGCTGCCAGCTTGTCGCCTCGCAGACTGCAGTCCAGAGCGACTACTAAGACGAGCAGGGGAGCGAGGCAGCAACTTTTACGTTGAGCGGCAGCCCGCAGCAAGTAGAGATGCACGCGCACTAGCGTTGCGCGTGGTAGCTGAGTGCAGCAGTAGTCTCTCGGGAAAAAAAGAGGTGCGCGTGCTTACTGGTCGACAAGGGGAGGACGTCGTCCATGTCCCACAGCAACGGGCGTCGTAGCTACCACCTTGTCGACTCGCAGAGAGCAGTCCAGAGCGAATACTACGACGAGCAGGGGGTGAGGCCGGAACATTTACTTTCAGCGGCAGCCCGCCGCAAGTAGAGACGCACGCGGACTAGCCTTGCCCGGGGTAGCTGAGTGCTGCAGTAGTCTTACGGGAAAGGAAAGCGGTGCGCGTGCTTACTGGTCGACAAGCGGAGGACGTCGTCCACGTCCCGCAACAACCGCCGTCTTAGCTGCCAGCTTGTGGCCTCGCAGAGAGCAGTCCAGAGCGACTACTAAGACAGCAGGGGGGCGAGGCAGCAACTTTTACGTTGAGCGGCAGCCCGCAGCAAGTATCGACGCACGCGGACTAGCGTTGCCCGTGGTAGCTAAGTGCTGCAGTAGTCTTGCGGGAAAAAAAAGCGGTGCGCGTCCTTACTGCTCGACAAGGGGAGGACGTCGTCCACGTCCCGCAGCAACCGCCGTCGTAGCTGCCAGCTTGTCGCCTCGCAGAGAGCGGTCCAGAGCGACCACTAAGCCGAGCAGGGGGGCGAGGCAGGAACTTTTACGTTGAGAGGCAGCCCGCAGCCAGTAGAGACGCACGCGCACTATTGTTGCCCGGGGTAGCTGAGTGCTGCAGTAGTCTTTCGGGGAAAAAAACCGGTGCGCGTGCTTACTGGTCGACAAGGGGAGGACGTCGTCCACGTCGCGCAGCAACCGTCGTCGTAGCTGCCAGCTTGTCGCCTCGCAGAGAGCAGTCCAGAGCGATTACTAAGACGAGCAGGGGGGCGAGGCACGAACTTTTACGTTGAGCGGCAGCCCACAGCAAGTAGACAGGCACGCGAACTAGCGTTGCCCGGGGTAGCTGAGTGCTGCAGTAGGGTTGCGGAAAAAAATAGCGGTGGGCGTGCTTACTGGTCGACAAGGGGAGGACGTCGTCCACGTCGCGCAGCAACCGTCGTCGTAGCTGCCAGCTTGTCGCCTCGCAGAGAGCAGTCCAGAGCGATTACTAAGACGAGCAGGGGAACGAGGCAGGAGCTTTTACGTTGAGCGGCAGCCCGCAGCAAGTAGAGACGCGCGCGCATTAGCATTGCCCGGGGTAGCGGAGTGCTGCAGTAGTCTTGCGGAAAAAAAGCGGTGCGCGTGCTTACTGGTCGACAAGGGGAGGACGTCGTCCACGTCCCGCAGCAACTGCCGTCGTAGCTGCCAGCTTGTCGCCTCGCAGAGAGCAGTCCAGACGACTACTAAGACGAGCAGGGGGGCGAGGCAGGTACTTTTACGTTGAACGGCAGCCCGCAGCAAGTAGACAGGCACGCGAACTAGCGTTGCCCGAAGTTGCTGAGTGCTGCAGTAGTCTTGCGGAAAAAAATAGCGGTGGGCGTGCTTAGTGGTCGACAAGGGGAGGACGTCGTCCACGTCCCGCAGCAACCGCCGTCGTAGTTGCCAGCTTGTCGCCTCACAGAGAGCAGTCCAGAGCGACTACTAAGACGAGCAAGGGGGCGAGGCAGGAATTTTACGTTGAGTGGCATCCGCCACAAGTAGAGACGCACGCGCACTAGCGTTGCCCGGGGTAGGTGAGTGCTGCAGTAGTCTTGCGGGAAAAAAAAGCGGTGCGCGTCCTTACTGGTCGACAATGGGAGGACGTCGTCCACGTCCCGCAGCAACCGCCGTCGTAGCTGCCAGCTTGTCGCCTCGCAGAGAGCAGTCCAGAGCGAATACTAAGCCGAGCAGGAGGGCGAGGCAGGAACTTTTACGTTGAGCGGCAGCCTGCAGCAAGTAGAGATGCACGCGCACTAGCGTTGCGCGTGGTGGCTGAGTGCAGCAGTAGTCATACGGGGAAAAATAGCGGTGCGCGTGCATACTGGTCGACAAGGGGAGGACGTCGTCTACGTCGCGCAGCAACCGTCGTCGGAGCTGCCAGCTTGTCGCCTCACAGAGAGCAGTCCAGAGCGACTACTAAGCCGAGCAGGGGGGCGAGGCAGGAACTTTTACGTTGAGCGGCAGCCCGCAGCAAGTAGAGACACACGCGCACTATTGTTGCCCGGGGTAGCTGAGTGCTGCAGTAGTCTTACGGGGAAAAAAAGCGGTGCGCGTGCTTACTGGTCGACAAGCGGAGGACGTCGTCCACGTCCCGCAGCAACCGCCGTCTTAGCTGCCAGCTTGTCGCCTCGCAGAGAGCAGTCCAGAGCGACTACTAAGACGAGCAGGGGGGCGAGGCAGGTACTTTTACGTTGAGAGGCAGCCCGCAGCAAGTAGAGACGCGAGCGCACTAGCCTTGCCCGGAGTAGCTGAGTGCTGCAGTAGTCTTACGGGAAAAGAAAGCGGTGCGCGTGCTTACTGGTCGACAAGGGGAGGACGTCGTCCACGTCCCGCAGCAACCGCCGTCGTACCTGCCAGCTTGTCGCCTCGCAGAGAGCAGTCCAGAGCGACTACTAAGCCGAGCAGGGGGGCGAGGCAGGAACTTTTACGTTGAGCGGCAGCCCGCAGCAAGTAGAGACACACGCGCACTATTGTTGCCCGGGGTAGCTGAGTGCTGCAGTAGTCTTACGGGGAAAAAAAGCGGTGCGCGTGCTTACTGGTCGACAAGCGGAGGACGTCGTCCACGTCCCGCAGCAACCGCCGTCTTAGCTGCCAGCTTGTCGCCTCGCAGAGAGCAGTCCAGAGCGACTACTAAGACGAGCAGGGGGGCGAGGCAGGAACTTTTACGTTGAGAGGCAGCCCGCAGCAAGTAGAGACGCGAGCGCACGAGCCTTGCCCGGGGTAGCTGAGTGCTGCAGTAGTCTTACGGGGAAAAAAGCGGTGCGCGTGCTTACTGGTCGACAAGCGGAGGACGTCGTCCACGTCCCGCAGCAACCGCCGTCTTAGCTGCCAGCTTGTCGCCTCGCAGAGAGCAGTCCAGAGCGACTACTAAGACGAGCAGGGGGGCGAGGCAGGAACTTTTACGTTGAGAGGCAGCCCGCAGCAAGTAAGGACGCGAGCGCACTAGCCTTGCCCGGAGTAGCTGAGTGCTGCAGTAGTCTTACGGGAAAAGAAAGCGGTGCGCGTGCTTACTGGTCGACAAGCGGAGGACGTCGTCCACGTCCCGCAACAACCGCCGTCTTAGCTGCCACCTTGTGGCCTCGCAGAGAGCAGTCCAGAGCGACTACTAAGACGAGCAGGGGGGCGAGGCAGGAACTTTTGCGTTGAGTGGCAGCCCGCAGCAAGTATAGACGCACGCGCACTAGCGTTTCCAGGGGTAGCTGAGTGCTGCAGTAGTCTTGCGGAAAAAAAACCGGGGGCCGTGCTTACTGGTCGACAAGGGGAGGACGTCGTCCACGTCCCGCAGCAACCGCCGTCGTAGCTGCCAGGTTGTCGCCTCGCAGAGAGCAGTCCAGAGCGACTACTAAGATGAGCAGGGGGGCGAGGCAGGACCATTTACGTTGAGCGGCAGCCCGCAGCAAGTAGAGACGCAAGAGGACTAGCGTTGCCCGGGGTAGCTGAGTGCTGCAGTAGTCTTCCGGGTAAAAAAAGCGGTGCGCGTGCTTACGGGTCGACAAGGGGAGGACGTCGTCCACGTCCCGCAGCAACCACCGTCGTAGCTGCCAGCTTGTCGCCTCGCAGAGTGCAGTCCAGAGCGACTACTAAGACGAGCAGGGGGGCGAGGCAGCAACTTTTACGTTGAGCGGCAGCCCGCAGCAAGTATCGACGCACGCGGACTAGCGTTGCCCGGGGTAGCTGAGTGCTGCAGTCGTCTTGCGGGAAAAAAAAAGCCGTGCGCGTCCTTACTGCTCGACAAGGAGAGGACGTCGTCCACGTCCCGCAGCAACCGCCGTCGTAGTTGCCAGCTTGTCGCCTCACAGAGAGCAGTCCAGAGCGACTACTAAGACGAGCAAGGGGGCGAGGCAGGAATTTTACGTTGAGTGGCATCCGCCACAAGTAGAGACGCACGCGCACTAGCGTTGCCCGGGGTAGGTGAGTGCTGCAGTAGTCTTGCGGGAAAAAAAAGCGGTGCGCGTCCTTACTGGTCGACAATGGGAGGACGTCGTCCACGTCCCGCAGCAACCGCCGTCGTAGCTGCCAGCTTGTCGCCTCGCAGAGAGCAGTCCAGAGCGACTACTAAGCCGAGCAGGAGGGCGAGGCAGGAACTTTTACGTTGAGCGGCAGCCTGCAGCAAGTAGAGATGCACGCGCACTAGCGTTGCGCGTGGTGGCTGAGTGCAGCAGTAGTCATACGGGGAAAAATAGCGGTGCGCGTGCATACTGGTCGACAAGGGGAGGACGTCGTCTACGTCGCGCAGCAACCGTCGTCGTAGCTGCCAGCTTGTCGCCTCACAGAGAGCAGTCCAGAGCGACTACTAAGACGAGCAGGGGGGCGAGGCAGGTACTTTTACGTTGAGAGGCAGCCCGCAGCAAGTAGAGACGCGAGCGCACTAGCCTTGCCCGGAGTAGCTGAGTGCTGCAGTAGTCTTACGGGAAAAGAAAGCGGTGCGCGTGCTTACTGGTCGACAAGGGGAGGACGTCGTCCACGTCCCGCAGCAACCGCCGTCGTACCTGCCAGCTTGTCGCCTCGCAGAGAGCAGTCCAGAGCGACTACTAAGCCGAGCAGGGGGGCGAGGCAGGAACTTTTACGTTGAGCGGCAGCCCGCAGCAAGTAGAGACGCACGCGCACTATTGTTGCCCGGGGTAGCTGAGTGCTGCAGTAGTCTTACGGGGAAAAAAAGCGGTGCGCGTGCTTACTGGTCGACAAGCGGAGGACGTCGTCCACGTCCCGCAGCAACCGCCGTCTTAGCTGCCAGCTTGTCGCCTCGCAGAGAGCAGTCCAGAGCGACTACTAAGACGAGCAGGGGGGCGAGGCAGGAACTTTTACGTTGAGAGGCAGCCCGCAGCAAGTAGAGACGCGAGCGCACGAGCCTTGCCCGGGGTAGCTGAGTGCTGCAGTAGTCTTACGGGGAAAAAAGCGGTGCGCGTGCTTACTGGTCGACAAGCGGAGGACGTCGTCCACGTCCCGCAGCAACCGCCGTCTTAGCTGCCAGCTTGTCGCCTCGCAGAGAGCAGTCCAGAGCGACTACTAAGACGAGCAGGGGGGCGAGGCAGGAACTTTTACGTTGACAGGCAGCCCGCAGCAAGTAGAGACGCGAGCGCACTAGCCTTGCCCGGGGTAGCTGAGTGCTGCAGTAGTCTTACGGGAAAAGAAAGCGGTGAGCGTGCTTACTGGTCGACAAGGGGAGGACGTCGTCCACGTCCCGCAGAAACCGCCGTCTTAGCTGCCAGCTTGTCGCCTCGCAGAGAGCAGTCCAGAGCGACTACTAAGACGAGCAGGGGGGCGAGGCAGGAACTTTTACGTTGAGAGGCAGCCCGCAGCAAGTAAGGACGCGAGCGCACTAGCCTTGCCCGGAGTAGCTGAGTGCTGCAGTAGTCTTACGGGAAAAGAAAGCGGTGCGCGTGCTTACTGGTCGACAAGCGGAGGACGTCGTCCACGTCCCGCAACAACCGCCGTCTTAGCTGCCAGCTTGTGGCCTCGCAGAGAGCAGTCCAGAGCGACTACGAAGATTAGCAGGGGGGCGAGGCAGGACCATTTACGTTGAGCGGCAGCCCGCAGCAAGTAGAGACGCAAGAGGACTAGCGTTGCCCGGGGTAGCTGAGTGCTGCAGTAGTCTTCCGGGTAAAAAAAGCGGTGCGCGTGCTTACGGGTCGACAAGGGGAGGACGTCGTCCACGTCCCGCAGCAACCACCGTCGTAGCTGCCAGCTTGTCGCCTCGCAGAGTGCAGTCCAGAGCGACTACTAAGACGAGCAGGGGGGCGAGGCAGCAACTTTTACGTTGAGCGGCAGCCCGCAGCAAGTATCGACGCACGCGGACTAGCGTTGCCCGGGGTAGCTGAGTGCTGCAGTAGTCTTGCGGGAAAAAAAAAGCCGTGCGCGTCCTTACTGCTCGACAAGGAGAGGACGTCGTCCACGTCCCGCAGCAACCGCCGTCGTAGCTGCCAGCTTGTCGCCTCGCAGAGAGCGGTCCAGAGCGACCACTAAGCCGAGCAGGGGGGCGAGGCAGGAACTTTTACGTTGAGAGGCAGCCCGCAGCAAGTAGAGACGCACGCGCACTATTGTTGCCCGGGGTAGCTGAGTGCTGCAGTAGTCTTTCGGGGAAAAAAACCGGTGCGCGTGCTTACTGGTCGACAAGGGGAGGACGTCGTCCACGTCGCGCAGCAACCGTCGTCGTAGCTGCCAGCTTGTCGCCTCGCAGAGAGCAGTCCAGAGCGATTACTAAGACGAGCAGGGGGCGAGGCAGGAACTTTTACGTTGAGCGGCAGCCCGCAGCAAGTAGACAGGCACGCGAACTAGCGTTGCCAGGGGAAGCTGAGTGCTGCAGTAGTCTTGCGGAAAAAGATAGCGGTGGGCGTGCTTACTGGTCGACAAGGGGAGGACGTCGTCCACGTCGCGCAGCAACCGTCGTCGTAGCTGCCAGCTTGTCGCCTCGCAGAGAGCAGTCCAGAGCGATTACTAAGACGAGCAGAGGGGCGAGGCAGGAGCTTTTATGTTGAGCGGCAGCCCGCAGCAAGTAGAGACGCGCGCGCACTAGCGTTGCCCGGGGTAGCGGAGTGCTGCAGTAGTCTTGCGGAAAAAAAGCGGTGCGCGTGCTCACTGGTCGACAAGGGGAGGACGTCGTCCACGTCCCGCAGCAACTGCCGTCGTAGCTGCCAGCTTGTCGCCTCGCAGAGAGCAGTCCAGACGACTACTAAGACGAGCAGGGGAGCCAGGCTGGAACTTTTACGTTGAGCGGCAGCCCGCAGCAAGTAGACAGGCACGCGAACTAGCGTTGCCCGAAGTAGCTGAGTGCTGCAGTAGTCTTGCGGAAAAAATAGCGGTGGGCGTGCTTAGTGGTCGACAAGGGGAGGACGTCGTCTACGTCGCGCAGCAACCGTCGTCGTAGCTGCCAGCTTGTCGCCTCACAGAGAGCAGTCCAGAGCGATTACTAAGACTAGCAGGGGGGCGAGGCAGGAGCTTATACGTTGAGCGGCAGCCCGCAGCAAGTAGAGACGCCCGCGCACTAGTGTTTCCCGAGGTAGCTGAGTGCTGCAGTAGTCTTGCGGAAAAAAAAGCGGTGCGCGTGCTTACTGGTCGGCAAGAGGAGGACGTCGTCCACGTCCCGCAGCAACCGCCATCGTAGCTGCCAGCTTGTTGCCTCGCAGAGAGCAGTCCGGAGCGACTACTATGATGAGCAGGGGGGCGAGGCAGGAACATTTACGTTGAGCGGCAGCCCGCAGCAAGTACAGACGCACGCGCACTAGCGTTGCCCGGTGGAGCTGAGTGCTGCAGTAGTCTAGCGGGAAAAAAAAAGCGGTGCGCGTGCTTAATGGTCGACAAAGGGAGGACGTCGTCCACGTCCCGCAGCAACCGCCGTCTTAGCTGCCAGCTTGTCGCCTCGCAGAGAGCAGTCCAGAGCGACTACTAAGACGAGCAGGGGGGCGAAGCAGGAATTTTTGCGTTGAGCGGCAGCCCGCAGCAAGTAGAGACGGACGCGCACTAGCGTTTCCCGAGGTAGCTGAGTGCTGCAGTAGTCTTGCGGAAAAAAAAGCGGTGCGCGTGCTTACTGGTCGGCAAGAGGAGGACGTCGTCCACGTCCCGCAGCAACCGCCATCGTAGCTGCCAGCTTGTTGCCTCGCAGAGAGCAGTCCGGAGCGACTACTATGATGAGCAGGGGGGCGAGGCAGGAACATTTACGTTGAGCGGCAGCCCGCAGCAAGTACAGACGCACGCGCACTAGCGTTGCCCGGTGGAGCTGAGTGCTGCAGTAGTCTAGCGGGAAAAAAAAAGCGGTGCGCGTGCTTAATGGTCGACAAAGGGAGGACGTCGTCCACGTCCCGCAGCAACCGCCGTCTTAGCTGCCAGCTTGTCGCCTCGCAGAGAGCAGTCCAGAGCGACTACTAAGACGAGCAGGGGGGCGAAGCAGGAACTTTTGCGTTGAGCGGCAGCCCGCAGCAAGTAGAGACGGACGCGCACTAGCGTTTCCCGAGGTAGCTGAGTGCTGCAGTAGTCTTGCGGAAAAAAAAGCGGTGCGAGTGCTTACTGGTCGACAAGGGGAGGACGTCGTCCACGTTCGGCAGCAACCGCCGTCGTAGCTGCCAGCTTGTCGCCTCGCAGAGAGCAGTCCAGTGCGACTACTAAGACGAGCAGGGGGCGAGGCAGGAACTTATACGTTGAGCTGCAGCCCGCAGCAAGTAGAGACGCACGCGCACTAGTGTTGCCCGGGGTAGCTGAGTGCTGTAGTAGTCTAGCGGGAAAAAAAGCGGTGCGCGTGCTTACTGGTCCACAAGGGGAGGACGTCGTCCACGTCCCGCAGCAACCGCCGTCGTAGCTGCGAGCTTGTCGCCTCGCAGAGAGCAGTCCAGAGCGACTGCTAGGACGAGCAGGGGGCGAGGCAGGAATTTTACGTTGAGCGGCAGCACGCAGCAAGTAGAGACGCACGCGCACTAGCGTTGCCAGGGGTAGCTGAGTGCTGCAGTAGTCTTGCGGGAAAAAAAAGCGGTGCGTGTGCTTACTGGTCGACAAGGGGAGGACGTCGTCCACGTCCCGCAGCAACCGCCGTCGTAGCTGCCAGCTTGTCGCCTCGCAGAGAGCAGTCTAGAGCGACTACTAAGGCGAGCAGGGGGGCGAGGCAGGAACGTTTACGTTGAGCGGCAGCCCGCAGCAAGTAGAGACGCACGCGCACTAGCGTTGCCCGGGGTAGCTAAGTGCTGCAGTTGTCGTGCGGGAAAAGAAAAGCGGTGCGCGTGCTTACTGGTCGGCAAGAGGAGGACGTCGTCCACGTCCCGCAGCAACCGCCGTCTTAGCTGCCAGCTTGTCGCCTCGCAGAGAGCAGTCCAGAGCGACTACTAAGACGAGCAGGGGGGCGAAGCAGGAACTTTTGCGTTGAGCGGCAGCCCGCAGCAAGTAGAGACGGACGCGCACTAGCGTTTCCCGAGGTAGCTGAGTGCTGCAGTAGTCTTGCGGAAAAAAAAGCGGTGCGAGTGCTTACTGGTCGACAAGGGGAGGACGTCGTCCACGTCCGGCAGCAACCGCCGTCGTAGCTGCCAGCTTGTCGCCTCGCAGAGAGCAGTCCAGTGCGACTACTAAGACGAGCAGGGGGCGAGGCAGGAACTTATACGTTGAGCTGCAGCCCGCAGCAAGTAGAGACGC
The DNA here is from genome assembly GCF_050947875.1 of Dermacentor variabilis. Lineage (NCBI taxonomy): Eukaryota > Metazoa > Arthropoda > Arachnida > Ixodida > Ixodidae > Dermacentor > Dermacentor variabilis. The sequence goes on from NC_134575.1 coordinate 159,985,320, forward strand.
ACGCGCACTAGTGTTGCCCGGGGTAGCTGAGTGCTGCAGTAGTCTAGCGGGAAAAAAGGCGGTGCGCGTGCTTACTGGTCCACAAGGGGAGGACGTCGTCCACGTCCCGCAGCAACCGCCGTCGTAGCTGCGAGCTTGTCGCCTCGCAGAGAGCAGTCCAGAGCGACTGCTAGGACGAGCAGGGGGCGAGGCAGGAATTTTACGTTGAGCGGCAGCACGCAGCAAGTAGAGACGCACGCGCACTAGCGTTGCCAGGGGTAGCTGAGTGCTGCAGTAGTCTTGCGGGAAAAAAAAGCGGTGCGTGTGCTTACTGGTCGACAAGGGGAGGACGTCGTCCACGTCCCGCAGCAACCGCCGTCGTAGCTGCCAGCTTGTCGCCTCGCAGAGAGCAGTCTAGAGCGACTACTAAGGCGAGCAGGGGGGCGAGGCAGGAACGTTTACGTTGAGCGGCAGCCCGCAGCAAGTAGAGACGCACGCGCACTAGCGTTGCCCGGGGTAGCTAAGTGCTGCAGTTGTCTTGCGGGAAAAGAAAAGCGGTGCGCGTGCTTACTGGTCGGCAAGAGGAGGACGTCGTCCACGTCCCGCACCAACCGCCGTCGTAGCTGCTAGCTTGTTGCCTCGCAGAGAGCAGTCCAGAGCGACTACTAAGATGAGCAGGGGGGCGAGGCAGGAACTTTTACGTTGAGCGGCAGCCCGCAGCAAGTAGAGACGCACGCGCACTAGCGTTGCCCGGGGTAGCTAAGTGCTGCAGTTGTCTTGCGGGAAAAGAAAACCGGTGCGCGTGCTTACTGGTCGGCAAGAGGAGGACGTCGTCCACGTCCCGCACCAACCGCCGTCGTAGCTGCTAGCTTGTTGCCTCGCAGAGAGCAGTCCAGAGCGACTACTAAGATGAGCAGGGGGGCGAGGCAGGAAGTTTTACGTTGAGCGGCAGCCCGCAGCAAGTACAGACGCACGCGCACTAGCGTTGCCCGGTGTAGCAGTGTGCTGCAGTAGTATTGCGGGAAAAAAACGGTGCGCATGCTTACTGGTCGGCAAGAGGAGGATGTCGTCCACGTCCCGCAGCAACCGCCGTCGTAGCTGCTAGCTTGTTGCCTCGCAGAGAGCAGTCCAGAGCGACTACTAAGATGAGCAGGGGGGCGAGGCAGGAACTTTTACGTTGAGCGGCAGCCCGCAGCAAGTACAGACGCACGCGCACTAGAGTTGCCCGGGGTAGCTGAGTGCTGTAGTAGTCTTGCGGAAAAAATAGCGGTGGGCGTGCTTACTGGTCCACAAGGGGATTACGTCGTCCATGTCCCGCAGCAACCGCCGTCGTAGCTGCCAGCTTGTCGCCTCGCAAAGAGCAGTCCAGAGCGACTACAAAGATGAGCAGGGGGGCGAGGCAGGAACTTTTACGTTGAGCGGCAGCCCGCAGCAAGTACAGACGCACGCGCACTAGCGTTGCCCGGTGTAGCTGACTGCTGCAGTAGTCTTGCGGAAAAAAAAAGCGGTGGACGTGCTTACTGGTCGACATGGGGAGGACGTCGTCCACGTCCCGCAGCAACCGCCGTCGTAGCTGCCAGCTTGTCGCCTCGCAGAGAGCAGTCCAGTGCGACTACTAAGACGAGCAGGGGGCGAGGCAGGAACATTTACGTTGAGCGGCAGCCCGCAGCAAGTAGAGACGCGCGCGCACTAGAGTTGCCCCGGGTAGCTGAGTGCTGTAGTAGTCTTGCGGAAAAAAAAGCGGTGCGCGTGCTTACTGGTCCACAAGGGGAGGACGTCGTCCACGTCCCGCAGCAACCGCCGTCGTAGCTGCGAGCTTGTCGCCTCGCAGAGAGCAGTCCAGAGCGACTACTAGGACGAGCAGGGGGGCGAGGCAGGAATTTTACGTTGAGCGGCAGCACGCAGCAAGTAGAGACGCACGCGCACTAGCGTTGCCAGGGGTAGCTGAGTGCTGCAGTAGTCTTGCGGGAAAAAAAAGCGGTGCGTGTGCTTACTGGTCGACAAGGGGAGGACGTCGTCCACGTCCCGCAGCAACCGCCGTCGTAGCTGCCAGCTTGTCGCCTCGCAGAGAGCAGTCTAGAGCGACTACTAAGGCGAGCAGGGGGGCGAGGCAGGAACGTTTACGTTGAGCGGCAGCCCGCAGCAAGTAGAGACGCACGCGCACTAGCGTTGCCCGGGGTAGCTAAGTGCTGCAGTTGTCTTGCGGGAAAAGAAAAGCGGTGCGCGTGCTTACTGGTCGGCAAGAGGAGGACGTCGTCCACGTCCCGCACCAACCGCCGTCGTAGCTGCCAGCTTGTTGCCTCGCAGAGAGCAGTCCAGAGCGACTACTAAGATGAGCAGGGGGGCGAGGCAGGAACTTTTACGTTGATCGGCAGCCCGCAGCAAGTAGAGACGCACGCGCACTAGCGTTGCCCGGGTTAGTTGAGTGCTGCAGTAGTCTTGCGGAAAGAAAAGCGGTTCGCGTGCTTAATGGTCGACAAAGGGAGGACGTCGTCCACGTCCCGCAGGAACCGCTGTCGTAGCTGCCAGCTGGTCACCTCGCAGAGAGCATTCCAGAGCGACTACAAAGATGAGCAGGGGGGCGAGGCAGGAACTTTTACGTTGAGCGGCAGCCCGCAGCAAGTACAGACGCACGCGCACTAGCGTTGCCCCGGGTAGCTGAGTGCTGTAGTAGTCTTGCGGAAAAAAAAGCGGTGCGCGTGCTTACTGGTCCACAAGGGGAGGACGTCGTCCACGTCCCGCAGCAACCGCCGTCGTAGCTGCGAGCTTGTCGCCTCGCAGAGAGCAGTCCAGAGCGACTACTAGGACGAGCAGTGGGGCGAGGCAGGAATTTTACGTTGAGCGGCAGCACGCAGCAAGTAGAGACGCACGCGCACTAGCGTTGCCAGGGGTAGCTGAGTGCTGCAGTAGTCTTGCGGGAAAAAAAGCGGTGCGTGTGCTTACTGGTCGACAAGGGGAGGACGTCGTCCACGTCCCGCAGCAACCGCCGTCGTAGCTGCCAGCTTGTCGCCTCGCAGAGAGCAGTCTAGAGCGACTACTATGGCGAGCAGGGGGGCGAGGCAGGAACGTTTACGTTGAGCGGCAGCCCGCAGCAAGTAGAGACGCACGCGCACTAGCGTTGCCCGGGGTAGCTGAGTGCTGCAGTAGTCTTACGGGGAAAAAAGCGGTGCGCGTGCTTACTGGTCGACAAGGGGAGGACGTCGTCCACGTCCCGCAGCAACCGCCGTCGTAGCTGCTAGCTTGTTGCCTCGCAGAGAGCAGTCCAGCGCGACTACTAAGATGAGCAGGGGGGCGAGGCAGGAAGTTTTACGTTGAGCGGCAGCCCGCAGCAAGTACAGACGCACGCGCACTAGAGTTGCCCGGGGTAGCTGAGTGCTGTAGTAGTCTTGCGGAAAAAATAGCGGTGGGCGTGCTTACTGGTCCACAAGGGGATTACGTCGTCCATGTCCCGCAGCAACCGCCGTCGTAGCTGCCAGCTTGTCGCCTTGCAGAGAGCAGTCCAGAGCGACTACTAAGACGAGCAGGGGGGCGACGCAGGAACGTTTACGTTGAGTGGCAGCGCGCGGTAAGTAGAGACGCACGCGCTCTAGCGCTGCCCGGGGTAGCTGAGTGCTGCAGTAGTATTGCGGAAAAAAAAGCGGTGCGCGTGCTTACTGGTCGGCAAGAGGAGGACGTAGTCCACGTCCCGCAGCAACCGCCGTCGTAGCTGCCAGCTTGTCGCCTCGCAGAGAGCAGTCCAGAGCGACTACTAAGACGAGCACGGGAGCGAGGCAGGAGCTTTTACGTTGATCGGCAGCCCGCAGCAAGTAGAGACGCGCGCGCACTAGCGTTGCCCGGGGTAGCTGAGCGCTGCAGTAGTCTTGCGGGGAAAAAAAGCGGTGCGCGTGCTTACTGGTCGACAAGGGGAGGACGTCGTCCACGTCCCGCAGCAACCGCCGTCGTAGCTGCCAGCGTGTCGCATCACAGAGAGCAGTCCAGGGTGACTACAAAGACAAGCAGGGGGGCGAGCCAGGAACTTATACGTTGAGCTGCAGCCCGCAGCAAGTAGAGACGCATGCGCACTAGCCCGGGGTAGCTGAGTGCTGCAGTAGTCTAGCAGGAAAAAAAGCGGTGCGAGTGCTTACTGGTCGACAAGGGGAGGACGTCGTCGACGTCCCGCAGCAACCGCCGTCGCAGCTGCCAGCTTGTCGCCTCGCAGAGAGCAGTCCAGAGCGACGTCTAAGACGAGCAGGGGGGCGACGCAGGAACGTTTACGTTGAGTGGCAGCGCGCGGCAAGTAGAGACGCACGCGCTCTAGCGCTGCCCGGGGTAGCTGAGTGCTGCAGTAGTATTGCGGGAAAAAAAAGCGGTGCGCGTGCTTACTGGTCGGCAAGAGGAGGACGTCGTCCACGTCCCGCAGCAACCGCCATCGTAGCTGCCAGCTTGTTGCCTCGCAGAGAGCAGCCCGGAGCGACTACTATGATGAGCAGGGGGGCGAAGCAGGAACTTTTACGTTGGGCGGCAGCCCGCAGCAAGTACAGACGCACGCGCACTAGCGTTGCCCGGTGTAGCTGAGTGCTGCAGTAATCTTGCGAAAAAAAAAGCGGTGGACGTGCTTACTGGTCGCCATCGGGAGGACGTCGTCCACGTCCCGCACGAACCGCCGTCGTAGCTGCCAGCTTGTCGCCTCGCAGAGAGCAGTCCAGTGCGACTACTAAGACGAGCAGGGGGGCGAGGCAGGAACGTTTACGTTGAGCGGCAGCCCGCCGCAAGTAGAGACGCACGCGCAGTAGCGTTGCCCGGGGTAGCTGAGTGCTGCAGTAGTCTTACGGGGAAAAAAGTGGTGCGCGTGCTTACTGGTCGACAAAGGGAGGACGTCGTCCACGTCCCGCAGCAACCGCCGTCGTAGCTGCCAGCTTGTCGCCTCGCAGAGAGCAGTCCAGAGCGACTACTAAGACGAGCAGGGGGGCGAGGCAGGAACGTTTACGTTGAGCGGCAGCCCGCCGCAAGTAGAGACGCACGCGCAGTAGCGTTGCCCGGGGTAGCTGAGTGCTGCAGTAGTCTTACGGGGAAAAAAGCGGTGCGCGTGCTTACTGGTCCGACAAGGGGAGGACGTCGTCCACGTCCGGCAGCAACCGCCGTCGTAGCTGCCAGCTTGTCGCCTCGCAGAGAGCAGTCCAGAGCGACTACTAAGACGAGCAGGGGGGCGAGGCAGGAACTTTTACGTTGAGCGGCAGCCCGCAGCAAGTAGAGACGCACGCGCACTAGCGTTGCCCGGGGTAGCTGAGTGCTGCAGTAGTCTTGCGGAAAGAAAAGCGGTTCGCGTGCGTAATGGTCGACAAAGGGAGGACGTCGTCCACGTCCCGCAGGAACCGCCGTCGTAGCTGCCAGCTTGTCGCCTCGCAGAGAGCAGTCCAGTGCGACTACTAAGACGAGCAGGGGGCGAGGCAGGAACATTTACGTTGAGCGGCAGCCCGCAGCAAGTAGAGACGCGCGCGCACTAGATTTGCCCCGGGTAGCTGAGTGCTGTAGTAGTCTTGCGGAAAAAAAAGCGGTGCGCGTGCTTACTGGTCCACAAGGGGAGGACGTCGTCCACGTCCCGCAGCAACCGCCGTCGTAGCTGCGAGCTTGTCGCCTCGCAGAGAGCAGTCCAGAGCGACTACTAGGACGAGCAGGGGGGCGAGCCAGGAATTTTACGTTGAGCGGCAGCACGCAGCAAGTAGAGACGCACGCGCACTAGCGTTGCCAGGGGTAGCTGAGTGCTGCAGTAGTCTTGCGGGAAAAAAAAGCGGTGCGTGTGCTTACTGGTCGACAAGGGGAGGACGTCGTCCACGTCCCGCAGCAACCGCCGTCGTAGCTGCCAGCTTGTCGCCTTGCAGAGAGCAGTCTAGAGCGACTACTAAGGCGAGCAGGGGGGCGAGGCAGGAACGTTTACGTTGAGCGGCAGCCCGCAGCAAGTAGAGACGCACGCGCACTAGCGTTGCCCGGGGTAGCTAAGTGCTGCAGTTGTCTTGCGGGAAAAGAAAAGCGGTGCGCGTGCTTACTGGTCGGCAAGAGGAGGACGTCGTCCACGTCCCGCACCAACCGCCGTCGTAGCTGCCAGCTTGTTGCCTCGCAGAGAGCAGTCCAGAGCGACTACTAAGATGAGCAGGGGGGCGAGGCAGGAACTTTCACGTTGAGCGGCAGCCCGCGGCAAGTACAGACGCACGCGCACTAGCGTTGCCCGGTGTAGCAGTGTGCTGCAGTAGTATTGCGGGAAAAAAACGGTGCGCATGCTTAGTGGTCGGCAAGAGGAGGATGTCGTCCACGTACCGCAGCAACCGCCGTCGTAGCTGCTAGCTTGTTGCCTCGCAGAGAGCAGTCCAGCGCGACTACTAAGATGAGCAGGGGGGCGAGGCAGGAACTTTTACGTTGAGCGGCAGCCCGCAGCAAGTACAGACGCACGCGCACTAGAGTTGCCCGGGGTAGCTGAGTGCTGTAGTAGTCTTGCGGAAAAAATAGCGGTGGGCGTGCTTACTGGTCCAGAAGAAGATTACGTCGTCCATGTCCCGCAGCAACCGCCGTCGTAGCTGCCAGCTTGTCGCCTTGCAGAGAGCAGTCCAGAGCGACTACTAAGACGAGCAGGGGGCGAGGCAGGAATTTTACGTTGAGCGGCAGGACGCAGCAAGTAGAGACGCACGCGCACTCGTTGCCAGGGGTAGCTGAGTGCTGCAGTAGTTTTGCGGCAAAAAAAAGGCGGTGCGTGTGCTTACTGGTCGACAAGGGCAGGACGTCGTCCACGTCCCGCAGCAACCGCCGCCGTAGCTGCCAGCTTGTCACCTCGCAGAGAGCAGTCCAGAGCGACTACTAAGACGAGCAGGGGGGCGAGGCAGGAACTTATACGTTGAGCTGCAGCCCGCAGCAAGTAGAGACGCACGCGCACTAGCGTTGCCCGGGGTAGCTGAGTGCTGCAGTAGTCTTGCGGGAAAAAAAAAGCGGTGTGCGTGCTTACTGGTCGACAAGGGGAGGACGTCGTCCACGTCCCGCAGCAACCGCCGTCGTAGCTGCCAGCTTGTCGCATCGCAGAGAGCAGTCCAGGGCGACTACTAATACAAGCAGGGGGGCGAGCCAGGAACTTATACGTTGAGCTGCAGCCCGCAGCAAGTAGAGACGCACGCGCACTAGCGTTGCCCGGGGTAGCTGAGTGCTGCAGTAGTCTAGCGGGAAAAAAGCGGTGCGAGTGCTTACTGGTCGACAAGGGGAGGACGTCGTCGACGTCCCGCAGCAACCGCCGTCGTAGCTGCCAGCTTGTCGCCTCGCAGAGAGCAGTCCAGAGCGACTACTAAGACGAGCAGGGGGGCGAGGCAGGAATTTTACGTTGAGCGGCAGCACGCATCAAGTAGAGACGCACGCCCACTAGCGTTGCCTGGGGTAGCTGAGTGCTGCAGTAGTCTTGCGGGAAAAAAAGCGGTGCGTGTGCTTACTGGTCGACAAGGGGAGGACGTCGTCCACGTCCCGCAGCAACCGCTGTCGTAGCTGCCAGCTGGTCACCTCGCAGAGAGCAGCCCAGATCGACTACTAAGATGAGCAGGGGGGCGAGGCAGGAACTTTTACTTTGAGCGGCAGCCCGCAGCAAGTACAGACGCACGCGCACTAGCGTTGGCCGGTGTAGCTGAGTGCTGCAGTAGTCTTGCGGAAAAAAAAGCGGTGGACGTGCTTACTGGTCGACATGGGGAGGACGTTGTCCACGTCCCGCAGCAACCGCCGTCGTAGCTGCCAGCTTGTCGCCTCGCAGAGAGCAGTCCAGTGCGACTACTAAGACGAGCAGGGGGCAAGGCAGGAACATTTACGTTGAGCGGCAGCCCGCAGCAAGTAGAGACGCGCGCGCACTAGAGTGGCCCGGGGTAGCTGAGTGCTGTAGTAGTCTTGCAGAAAAAAAGCGGTGCGCGTGCTTACTGGTCCACAAGGGGAGGACGTCGTCCACGTCCCGCAGCAACCGCCGTCGTAGCTGCCAGCTTGTCACCTCGCAGAGAGCAGTCCAGAGCGACTACTAGGACGAGCAGGGGGGCGAGGCAGGAATTTTACGTTGAGCGGCAGCACGCAGCAAGTAGAGACGCACGCGCACTAGCGTTGCCAGGGGTAGCTGAGTGCTGCAGTAGTCTTGCGGGAAAAAAAGCGGTGCGCGTGCTTACTGGTCGACAGGGGGAGGACGTCGTCCACGTCCCGCAGCAACTGCCGTCGTAGCTGCCAGCTTGTCGCCGCGCAGAGAGCAGTCCAGAGCGACTGCTAAAACGAGCAGGGGGTGAGGCAGGAACTTTTACGTTGAGCGGCAGCCCGCAGCAAGTAGACACGCACGCGAACTAGCGTTGCCCGGGGTAGCTGAGTGCTGCAGTAGTCTTGCGGAAAAAAATAGCGGTGGGCGTGCTTACTGGTCGACAAGGAGAGGACGTCGTCCACGTCCCGCAGCAACCGCCGTCGTTGCTGCCTGGTTGTCGCCTCGCAGAGAGCAGTCCAGAGCGACTACTAAGACGAGCAGGGGGGCGAGGCAGGAACTTTTACGTTGAGCGGCAGCCCGCAGCAAGTAGAGACGCACGCGCACTAGCGTTGCCCGGGGTAGCTGAGTGCTGCAGTAGTCTTGCGGGAAAAAAAGCGGTGCGCATGCCTAATGGTTGACAAAGGGAGGACGTCATCCACGTCCCGCAGGAACCGCCGTCGTAGCTGCCAGCTTGTCGCCTCACAGAGAGCAGTCCAGAGCGACTACTAAGACGAGCCGGGGGGCGAGGCAGGAATTTTACGTTGAGCGGCAGCACGCAGCAAGTAGAGACGCACGCCCACTAGCGTTGCCTGGGGTAGCTGAGTGCTGCAGTAGTCTTGCGGGAAAAAAAAGCGGTGCGTGTGCTTACTCGTCGACAAGGGGAGGACGTCGTCCACGTCCCGCAGCAACCGCTGTCGTAGCTGCCAGCTGGTCACCTCGCAGAGAGCAGTCAAGATCGACTACTAAGATGAGCAGGGGGGCGAGGCAGGAACTTTTACTTTGAGCGGCAGCCCGCAGCAAGTACAGACGCACGCGCACTAGCGTCGCCCGGTGTAGCTGAGTGCTGCAGTAGTCTTGCGGAAAAAAAAAGCGGTGGACGTGCTTACTGGTCGACATGGGGAGGACGTCGTCCACGTCCCGCAGCAACCGCCGTCGTAGCTGCCAGCTTGTCACCTCGCAGAGAGCAGTCCAGAGCGACTACTAAGACGACCAGGGGGGCGAGGCAGGAACGTTTACGTTGAGCGGCAGCCCGCAGCATGTAGAGACGCACGCGCACTAGCGTTGCCCGGGGTAGCTGAGTGCTGCAGTTGTCCTGCGGGAAAAAAATGCGGTGCGCGTGCTTACTGGTCGACAAGGGGAGGACGTCGTCCACGTCCCGCAGCAACCGCCGTCGTAGCTGCCAGCTTGTCACCTCGCAGAGAGCAGTCCAGAGCGACTACTAAGACGAGCAGGGCGGTGAGGCAGGAACATTTACGTTGAGCGGCAGCGCGCAGCAAGTAGAGACGCACGCGCACTAGCGTTGCCCGGGGTAGCTGAGTGCTGCAGTAGTCCCGCGGAAAAAAAAAGCGGTGGACGTGCTTACTGGTCGACATGGGGAGGACGTCGTCCACGTCCCGAAGCAACCGCCGTCGTAGCTGCCAGCTTGTCGCCTGGCAGAGAGCAGTCCAGTGCGACTACTAAGACGAGCAGGGGGCGAGGCAGGAACATTTACATTGAGCGGGAGCCCGCAGCAAGTAGAGACGCGCGCGCACTAGCGTTCCACGGTGTAGCTGAGTGCTGCAATAGTCTTGCGGGAAAAAAAGTGGTGCGTGTGCTTACTGGTCAACAAGGGGAGGACGTCGTCCACATCCCGCAGCAACCGCCGTCGTAGCTGCCAGCTTGTTGCCTCGCAGAGAGCAGTCCAGAGCGACTATTAAGACGAGCAGGGAAGCGAGGCAGGAACCTTTACGTTGAGCGGCAGCCCGCAGCAAGTAGAAGCGCACGCGCACTAGCGTTCCCCGGTGCAGCTGAGTGCTGCAGTAGTCTTGCGGAAAAATAAAGCGGTGCGCGTGCTTGCTGGTCGACAAGGGGAGGACGTCGTCCACGTCCCGCAGCAACCGCCGTCGTAGCTGCCAGCTTGTCGCCTCGCAGAGAACAGTCCAGAGCGACTACTAAGACGATAAAGGGGGCGAGGCAGGAACTTTTACGTTGAGCGGCAGCCCGTAGCAAGTAGAGATGCACGCGCACTAGCGTTGCCCGGGGTAGCTGAGTGCTACAGTAGTCTTACGGGGAAAAAAGCGGTGCGCGTGCTTACTGGTCGACAAAGGGAGGACGTCGTCCACGTCCCCCAGCAACCGCCGTCGTAGCTGCCAGCTTGTCGCCTCGCAGAGAGCAGTCCAGAGCGACTACTAAGACGAGCAGGGGAGCGAGGCAGGAGCTTTTACGTTGAGCAGTAGCCCGCAGCAAGTAGAGACGCGCGCGCACTAGCGTTGCCCGGGGTAGCTGAGTGCTGCAGTAGTCTTGCGGGAAAAAAAGCGGTGCGCGTGCTTACTGGTCGACAAGGGGAGGACGTCGTCCACGTCCCGCAGCAACCGCCGTGGTAGCTGCCAGCTTGTCGCCTCGCAGAGAGCAGTCCAGAGCGACTACTAAGACGAGCAGGTGGGAACCCAGGAACTTTTACGTTGAGCGGCAGCCCGCAGCAAGTAGAGACGCACGCGCACAAGCGTTGCCCGGGGTAGCTGAGTGCTGCAGTAGTCTTGCGGGAAAAAAAAGCGGTGCGCGTGCTTACTGGTCGACAAGCGGAGGACGTCGTCCACGTCCCGCAGCAACCGCTGTCTTAGCTGCCAGCTTGTCGCCTCGCAGATAGCAGTCCAGAGCGACTACTAAGACGAGCAGGGGGGCGAGGCAGGAAATTTTATGTTGAGCGGCAGCCCGCAGCAAGTAGGCACGCACGCGAACTAGCGTTGTCCGGGGTAGCTGAGTGCTGCAGTAGTCTTACGGGGAAAAAAGCGGTGCGCGTGCTTACTGGTCGACAAGGGGAGGACGTCGTCCACGTCCCGCAGCAACCGCCGTCGTAGCTGCCAGCTTGTCGCCTCGCAGAGAGCAGTCCAGAGCGACTACTAAGACGAGCAGGTGGCGAGCCAGGAACTTATACGTTGAGCGGCAGCCCGCAGCAAGGAGAGACGCACGCGCACTAGCGTTACCCGGGGTAGCTGAGTGCTGCAGTAGTCTTGCGGGAAAAAAAAGCGGTGCGCGTGCTTACTGGTCGACAAGCGGAGGACGTCGTCCACGTCCCGCAGCAACCGCCGTCTTAGCTGCCAGCTTGTCGCCTCGCAGAGAGCAGTCCAGAGCGACTACTAAGACGAGCAGGGGGGCGAGGCAGGAAATTTTAAGTTGAGCGGCAGCCCGCAGCAAGTAGACACGCACGCGAACTAGCGTTGCCCGGGGTAGCTGAGTGCTGCAGTAGTCTTGCGGAAGAAAAACGGTGGGCGTGCTTACTGGTCGACAAGGGGAGGACGTCGTCCACGTCCCGCAGCAACCGCCGTCGTAGCTGCCAGCTTGTCGCCTCACAGAGAGCAGTCCAGAGCGACTACTAAGACGAGCAGGGGGGCGAGGCAGGAATTTTACGTTGAGCGGCAGCCCGCAGCAAGTAGACACGCACGCGAACTAGCGTTGCCCGGGGTAGCTGAGTGCTGCAGTAGTCTTGCGGAAGAAAAACGGTGGGCGTGCTTACTGGTCGACAAGGGGAGGACGTCGTCCACGTCCCGCAGCAACCGCCGTGGTAGCTGCCAGCTTGTCGCCTCGCAGAGAGCAGTCCAGAGCGACTACTAAGACGAGCAGGTGGGAACCCAGGAACTTATACGTTGAGCGGCAGCCCGCAGCAAGTAGACACGCACGCGAACTAGCGTTGTCCGGGGTAGCTGAGTGCTGCAGTAGTCTTACGGGGAAAAAAAGCGGTGCGCGTGCTCACTGGTCGACAAGGGGAGGACGTCGTCCACGTCCCGCAGCAACCGCCGTCGTAGCTGCCAGCTTGTCGCCTCGCAGAGAGCAGTCCAGAGCGACTACTAAGACGAGCAGTTGGCGAGCCAGGAACTTATACGTTGAGCGGCAGCCCGCAGCAAGGAGAGACGCACGCGCACTAGCGTTGCCCGGGGTAGCTGAGTGCTGCAGTAGTCTTGCGGGAAAAAAAAGCGGTGCGCGTGCTTACTGGTCGACAAACGGAGGACGTCGTCCACGTCCCGCAGCAACCGCCGTCTTAGCTGCCAGCTTGTCGCCTCGCAGAGAGCAGTCCAGAGCGACTACTAAGACGAGCAGGGGGGCGAGGCAGGAAATTTTAAGTTGAGCGGCAGCCCGCAGCAAGTAGACACGCACGCGAACTAGCGTTGCCCGGGGTAGCTGAGTGCTGCAGTAGTCTAGCGGAAGAAAAACGGTGGGCGTGCTTACTGGTCGACAAGGGGAGGACGTCGTCCACGTCCCGCAGCAACCGCCGTCGTAGCTGCCAGCTTGTCGCCTCACAGAGAGCAGTCCAGAGCGACTACTAAGACGAGCAGGTGGGTGAGGCAGGAATTTTACGTTGAGCGGCAGCCCGCCGCAAGTAGAGACGCACGCGCACTAGCGTTGCCCGGGGTAGCTGAGTGCTGCAGTAGTCTTGCGGGAAAAAAAAGCGGTGTGCGTGATTACTGGTCGACAAGGCGAGGACGTCGTCCACGTCCCGAAGCAACCGCCGTCGTAGCTGCCAGCTTGTCGCCTCGCAGACAGCAGTCCAGAGGGACTACTAAGCCGAGCAGGGGGTGAGGCAGGAACTTTTACGTTGAGAGGCAGCCCGCAGCAAGTAGAGACGCACGCGCACTATCGTTGCCCGGGGTAGCTGAGTGCTGCAGTAGTCTTACGGGGAAAAAAAGCGCTGCGCGTGCTTACTGGTCGACAAGGGGAGGACGTCATCCACGTCGCGCAGCAACCGTCGTCGTAGCTGCCACCTTGTCGCCTCGCAGAGAGCAGTCCAGAGCGATTACTAAGACGAGCAGGGGGCGAGGCAGGAGCTTTTACGTTGAGCGGCAGCGCGCAGCAAGTAGAGACGCGCGCGCACTAGCGTTGCCCGGGGTAGCTGAGTGCTGCAGTATTCTTGCGGAAAAAAAGAGGTGCGCGTGCTTACTGGTCCACAAGCGGAGGACGTCGTCCACGTCCCGCAGCAACCGCCGTCTTAGCTGCCAGCTTGTCGCCTCGCAGAGAGCAGTCCAGAGCGACTACTAAGACGAGCAGGGGGGCGAGGCAGGAAATTTTACGTTGAGCGGCAGCCCGCAGCAAGTAGACACGCACGCGAACTAGCGTTGCCCGGGGTAGCTGAGTGCTGCAGTAGTCTTACGGGGAAAAAAGCGGTGCGCGTGCTTACTGGTCGACAAGGGGAGGACGTCGTCCACGTCCCGCAGCAACCGCCGTCGTAGCTGCCAGCTTGTCGCCTCGCAGAGAGCAGTCCAGAGCGACTACTAAGACGAGCAGGTGGCGAGCCAGGAACTTATACGTTGAGCGGCAGCCCGCAGCAAGTAGAGACGCACGCGCACTAGCGTTGCCCGGGGTAGCTGAGTGCTGCAGTAGTCTTGCGGGAAAAAAAAAGCGGTGCGCGTGCTTACTGGTCGACAAGCGGAGGACGTCGTCCACGTCCCGCAGCAACCGCCGTCTTAGCTGCCAGCTTGTCGCCTCGCAGAGAGCAGTCCAGAGCGACTACTAAGACGAGCAGGGGGGCGAGGCAGGAACATTTAGTTTGAGCGGCAGCCCGCCGCAAGTAGAGACGCACGCGCACTAGCGTTGCCCGGGGTAGCTGAGTGCTGCAGTAGTCTTGCGGGAAAAAAAGCGGTGTGCGTGCTTACTGGTCGACAAGGCGAGGACGTCGTCCACGTCCCGAAGCAACCGCCGTCGTAGCTGCCAGCTTGTCGCCTCGCAGACAGCAGTCCAGAGGGACTACTAAGCCGAGCAGGGGGGCGAGGCAGGAACTTTTACGCTGAGAGGCAGCCCGCAGCAAGTAGAGACGCACGCGCACTATCGTTGCCCGGAGTAGCTGAGTGCTGCTGTAGTCTTACGGGGAAAAAAAGCGCTGCGCGTGCTTACTGGTCGACAAGGGGAGGACGTCATCCACGTCACGCAGCAACCATCGTCGTAGCTGCCAGCTTGTCGCCTCGCAGAGAGCAGTCCAGAGCGATTACTAAGACGAGCAGGGGGCGAGGCAGGACCTTTTACGTTGAGCGGCAGCCCGCAGCAAGTAGAGACGCGCGCGCACTAACGTTGCCCGGGGTAGCTGAGTGCTGCAGTATTCTTGCGGAAAAAAAGAGCTGCGCGTGCTTACTGGTCCACAAGGGGAGCACGTCGTCCACGTCCCGCAGCAACCGCCGTCGTAGCTGCGAGCTTGTCGCCTCGCAGAGAGCAGTGAAGAGCGACTACTAAGACGAGCAGGGGGGCGAGGCAGGAATTTTACGTTGAGCGGCAGCACGCAGCAAGTAGAGACGCACGCGCACAAGCGTTGCCCGGGGTAGCTGAGTGCTGCAGTAGTCTTGCGGGGAAAAAAGCGGTGCGTGTGCTTACTGGTCGACAAGGGGAGGACGTCGTCCACGTCCCGCAGCAACCGCCGTCGTAGCTGCCAGCTTGTAGCCTCGCAGAGAGCAGTCCAGAGCGACTACTAAGACGGGCAGGGGGGCGAGGCAGGAACTTTTACGTTGAGCGGCAGCCCGCAGCAAGTAGAGACGCACGCGCACTAGCGTTCCACGGTGTAGCTGAGTGCTGCAGTAGTCTTGCGCGAAAAAAAGCGGTGCGTGTGCTTACTGGTCAACAAGGGGAGGACGTCGTCCACGTCCCGCAGCATCCGTCGTCGTAGCTGCCAGCTTGTCGCCTCGCAGAGAGCAGTCCAGAGCGATTACTAAGACGAGCAGGGGGCGAGGCAGGAGCTTTTACGTTGAGCGGCAGCCCGCAGCAAGTAGAGACGCGCGCGCACTAACGTTGCCCGGGGTAGCTGAGTGCTGCAGTATTCTTGCGGAAAAAAAGAGGTGCACGTGCTTACTGGTCCACAAGCGGAGGACGTCGTCCACGTCCCGCAGCAACCGCCGTCTTAGCGGCCAGCGTGTTGCCTCGCAGAGAGCAGTCCAGAGCGACTACTAAGACGAGCAGGGGGGCGAGGCAGGAAATTTTACGTTGAGCGGCAGCCCGCAGCAAGTAGAGACGCACGTGCACTAGCGTTGCCCGGGGTAGCTGAGTGCTGCAGTAGTCTTGCGGGAAAAAAAAGCGGTGCGCGTGCTTACTGGTCGACAAGCGGAGGACGTCGTCCACGTCCCGCAGCAACCGCCGTCGTAGCTGCCAGCTTGTCGCCTCACAGAGAGCAGTCCAGAGCGACTACTAAGACGAGCAGGGGGGCGAGGCAGGAATTTTACGTTGAGCGGCAGCCCGCAGCAAGTAGAGATGCACGCGCACTAGCGTTGCGCGTGGTAGTTGAGTGCAGCAGTAGTCTTGCGGGAAAAAAAGAAGCGGTGCGCGTGCTTACTCGTCGACAAGGGGAGGACGTCGTCCATGTCCCGCAGCAACCGCCGTGTAGCTACCACCTTGTCGATTCGCAGAGAGCAGTCCAGAGCGACTACTAAGACGAGCAGTGGGTGAGGCCGGAACATTTAGTTTGAGCGGCAGCCCGCCGCAAGTAGAGACGCACGCGCACTAGCGTTGCCCGGGGTAGCTGAGTCCTGCAGTAGTCTTGCGGGAAAAAAAGCGGTGTGCGTGCTTACTGGTCGACAAGGCGAGGACGTCGTCCACGTCCCGAAGCAACCGCCGTCGTAGCTGCCAGCTTGTCGCCTCGCAGACAGCAGTCCAGAGGGACTACTAAGCCGAGCAGGGGGGCGAGGCAGGAACTTTTACGCTGAGAAGCAGCCCGCAGCAAGTAGAGACGCACGCGCACTATCGTTGCCCGGGGTAGCTGAGTGCTGCTGTAGTCTTACGGGGAAAAAAAGCGCTGCGCGTGCTTACTGGTCGACAAGGGGAGGACGTCATGCACGTCACGCAGCAACCATCGTCGTAGCTGCCAGCTTGTCGCCTCGCAGAGAGCAGTCCAGAGCGATTACTAAGACGAACAGGGGGCGAGGCAGGACCTTTTACGTTGAGCGGCAGCCCGCAGCAAGTAGAGACGCGCGCGCACTAACGTTGCCCGGGGTAGCTGAGTGCTGCAGTATTCTTGCGGAAAAAAAGAGCTGCGCGTGCTTACTGGTCCACAAGGGGAGCACGTCGTCCACGTCCCGCAGCAACCGCCGTCGTAGCTGCGAGCTTGTCGCCTCGCAGAGAGCAGTGCAGAGCGACTACTAAGACGAGCAGGGGGCGAGGCAGGAATTTTACGTTGAGCGGCAGCACGCAGCAAGTAGAGACGCACGCGCACAAGCGTTGCCCGGGGTAGCTGAGTGCTGCAGTAGTCTTGCGGGAAAAAAAGCGGTGCGTGTGCTTACTGGTCGACAAGGGGAGGACGTCGTCCACGTCCCGCAGCAACCGCCGTCGTAGCTGCCAGCTTGTAGCCTCGCAGAGAGCAGTCCAGAGCGACTACTAAGACGAGCAGGGGGGCGAGGCAGGAACATTTACGTTGAGCGGCAGCCCGCAGCAAGTAGAGACGCACGCGCACTAGCGTTCCACGGTGTAGCTGAGTGCTGCAGTAGTCTTGCGGGAAAAAAAGCGGTGCGTGTGCTTACTGGTCAACAAGGGGAGGACGTCGTCCACGTCCCGCAGCAACCGTCGTCGTAGCTGCCAGCTTGTCGCCTCGCAGAGAGCAGTCCAGAGCGATTACTAAGACGAGCAGGGGGCGAGGCAGGAGCCTTTACGTTGAGCGGCAGCCCGCAGCAAGTTGAGACGCGCGCGCACTAACGTTGCCCGGGGTAGCTGAGTGCTGCAGTATTCTTGCGGAAAAAAAGAGGTGCGCGTGCTTACTGGTCCACAAGGGGAGCACGTCGTCCACGTCCCGCAGCAACCGCCGTCGTAGCTGCGAGCTTGTCGCCTCGCAGAGAGCAGTGCTGAGCGACTACGAAGACGAGCAGGGGGGCGAGGCAGGAATTTTACGTTGAGCGGCAGCACGCAGCATGTAGAGACGCACGCGCACTAGCGTTACCCGGGGTAGCTGAGTGCTGCAGTAGTCTTGCGGGAAAAAAAGCGGTGCGTGTGCTTACTGGTCGACAAGGGGAGGACGTCGTCCACGTCCCGCAGCAACCGCCGTCGTAGCTGCCAGCTTGTAGCCTCGCAGAGAGCAGTCCAGAGCGACTACTAAGACGAGCAGGGGGGCGAGGCAGGAACTTTTACGTTGAGCGGCAGCCCGCAGCAAGTAGAGACGCACGCGCACTAGCGTTCCACGGTGTAGCTGAGTGCTGCAGTAGTCTTGCGGGAAAAAAAGCGGTGCGTGTGCTTACTGGTCAACAAGGGGAGGACGTCGTCCACGTCCCGCAGCAACCGCCGTCGTAGCTGCCAGCTTGTTGCCTCGCAGAGAGCAGTCCAGAGCGACTACTAAGACGAGCAGGGGGGCGAGGCAGGAAATTTTACGTTGAGTGGTAGCCCGCAGCAAGTAGACACGCGCGCGCACTAGAGTTGCCCGGGGTAGCTGAGTGCTGTAGTAGTCTTGCGGAAAAAAGAGGTGTGCGTGCTTACTGGTCCACAAGGGGAGGACGTCGTCCACGTCCTGCAGCAACCGCCGTCGTAGCTGCCAGCTTGTCGCCTCGCAGAGAGCAGTGCAGAGCGACTACTAAGACGAGCAGGGGGGCGAGGCAGGAATTTTACGTTGAGCGGCAGCACGCTGCAAGTAGAGACGCACGCGCACTAGCGTTGCGCGGGGTAGCTGAGTGCTACAGTAGTCTTGCGGGAAAAAAAAGCGGTGTGCGTGCTTACTGGTCGACAAGGCGAGCACGTCGTCCACGTCCCGAAGCAACCGCCGTCGTAGCTACCAGCTTGTCGCCTCGCAGACAGCAGTCCAGAGGGACTACTAAGCCGAGCAGGGAGGCGAGGCAGGAACTTTTACGTTCAGAGGCAGCCCGCAGCAAGTAGAGATGCACGCGCACTAGCGTTGCGCGTGGTAGTTGAGTGCAGCAGTAGTCTTGCGGGAAAAAAAAGCGGTGCGCGTGCTTACTCGTCGACAAGGGGAGGACGTCGTCCATGTCCCGCAGCAACCGCCGTGTAGCTACCACCTTGTCGATTCGCAGAGAGCTGTCCAGAGCGACTACTAAAACGAGCAGTGGGTGAGGCCGGAACATTTAGTTTGAGCGGCAGCCCGCCGCAAGTAGAGACGCACGCGCACTAGCGTTGCCCGGGGTAGCTGAGTGCTGCAGTAGTCTTGCGGGAAAAAAAAAAGCTGTGTGCGTGCTTACTGGTCGACAAGGCGATGACGTCGTCCACGTCGCGCAGCAACCGTCGTCGTAGCTGCCAGCTTGTCGCCTCGCAGAGAGCAGTCCAGAGCGATTACTAAGACGAGCAGGGGGCGAGGCAGGAGCTTTTACGCTGAGCGGCAGCCCGCAGCAAGTAGAGACGCGCGCGCACTAACGTTGCCCGGGGTAGCTGAGTGCAGCAGTATTCTTGCGGAAAAAAAGTGGTGCGCGTGCTTACTGGTCCACAAGGGGAGCACGTCGTCCACGTCCCGCAGCAACCGCTGTCGTAGCTGCGAGCTTGTCGCCTCGCAGAGAGCAGTGCAGAGCGACTACTAAGACGAGCAGGGGGGCGAGGCAGGAATTTTACGTTGAGCGGCAGCACGCAGCAAGTAGAGACGCACGCGCGCTAGCGTTGCCCGGGGTGGCTGAGTGCTGCAGTAGTCTTGCGGGAAAAAAAGCGGTGCGTGTGCTTACTGGTCGACAAGGGGAGGACGTCGTCCACGTCCCGCAGCAACCGCCGTCGTAGCTGCCAGCTTGTAGCCTCGCAGAGAGCAGTGCAGAGCGACTACTAAGACGAGCAGGGGGGCGAGGCAGGAACTTTTACGTTCAGAGGCAGCCCGCAGCAAGTAGAGACGCACGCGCTCTATCGTTGCCCGGGGTAGCTGAGTGCTGCAGTAGTCTTGCGGAATAAAAAGCGGTGCGCGTGCTTACTGGTCGACAAGGGGAGGACGCCGTCCACGTCCCGCAGCACCCGCCGTCGTAGCTGCCAGCTTGTCGCCTCGCAGAGAGCAGTCCAGAGCGACTACTAAGACGCGCAGGGGGGCGAGGCAGGAAATTTTACGTTGAGCGGCAGCCCGCAGCAAGTAGACACGCGCGCGCACTAGAGTTGCCCGGGGTAGCTGAGTGCTGTAGTAGTCTTGCGGAAAAAAGAGGTGTGCGTGCTTACTGGTCCACAAGGGGAGCACGTCGTCCACGTCCCGCAGCAACCGCGGTCGTAGCTGCCAGCTTGTCGCCTCACAGAGAGCAGTCCAGAGCGACTACTAAGACGAGCAGGGGGGCGAGGCAGGAATTTTACGTTGAGCGGCAGCCCGCAGCAAGTAGAGATGCACGCGCACTAGCGTTGCGCGTGGTAGTTGAGTGCAGCAGTAGTCTTGCGGGAAAAAAAAGCGGTGCGCGTGCTTACTCGTCGACAAGGGGAGGACGTCGTCCATGTCCCGCAGCAACCGCCGTGTAGCTACCACCTTGTCGATTCGCAGAGAGCTGTCCAGAGCGACTACTAAGACGAGCAGTGGGTGAGGCCGGAACATTTAGTTTGAGCGGCAGCCCGCCGCAAGTAGAGACGCACGCGCCACTAGCGTTGCCCGGGGTAGCTGAGTGCTGCAGTAGTCTTGCGGGAAAAAAAAAGCTGTGTGCGTGCTTACTGGTCGACAAGGCGAGGACGTCGTCCAGGTCCCGAAGCAACCGCCGTCGTAGCTGCCAGCTTGTCGCCTCGCAGACAGCAGTCCAGATGGACTACTAGGCCGAGCAGGGGGGCGAGGCAGGAACTTTTACGTTGAGAGGCAGCCCGCAGCAAGTAGAGACGCACGCGCACTATCGTTGCCCGGGGTAGCTGAGTGCTGCAGTAGTCTTACGGGGAAAAAAAGCGCTGCGCGTGCTTACTGGTCGACAAGGGGAGGACGTCATCCACGTCGCGCAGCAACCGTCGTCGTAGCTGCCAGCTTGTCGCCTCGCAGAGAGCAGTCCAGAGCGATTACTAAGACGAGCAGGGGGCGAGGCAGGAGCTTTTACGCTGAGCGGCAGCCCGCAGCAAGTAGAGACGCGCGCGCACTAACGTTGCCCGGGGTAGCTGAGTGCTGCAGTATTCTTGCGGAAAAAAAGTGGTGCGCGTGCTTACTGGTCCACAAGGGGAGCACGTCGTCCACGTCCCGCAGCAACCGCCGTCGTAGCTGCGAGCTTGTCGCCTCGCAGAGAGCAGTGCAGAGCGACTACTAAGACGAGCAGGGGGGCGAGGCAGGAATTTTACGTTGAGCGGCAGCACGCAGCAAGTAGAGACGCACGCGCACTAGCGTTGCCCGGGGTGGCTGAGTGCTGCAGTAGTCTTGCGGGAAAAAAAGCGGTGCGTGTGCTTACTGGTCGACAAGGGGAGGACGTCGTCCACGTCCCGCAGCAACCGCCGTCGTAGCTGCCAGCTTGTAGCCTCGCAGAGAGCAGTCCAGAGCGACTACTAAGACGAGCAGGGGGGCGAGGCAGAAACTTTTACGTTGAGCGGCAGCCCGCAGCAAGTAGAGACGCACGCGCACTAGCGTTCCACGGTGTAGCTGAGTGCTGCAGTAGTCTTGCGGGAAAAAAAGCGGTGCGTGTGCTTACTGGTCAACAAGGGGAGGACGTCGTCCACGTCCCGCAGCAACCGCCGTCGTAGCTGCCAGCTTGTTGCCTCGCAGAGAGCAGTCCAGAGCGACTACTAAGACGCGCAGGGGGGCGAGGCAGGAAATTTTACGTTGAGCGGCAGCCCGCAGCAAGTAGACACGCGCGCGCACTAGAGTTGCCCGGGGTAGCTGAGTGCTGTAGTAGTCTTGCGGAAAAAAGAGGTGTGCGTGCTTACTGGTCCACAAGGGGAGGACGTCGTCCACGTCCTGCAGCAACCGCCGTCGTAGCTGCCAGCTTGTCGCCTCGCAGAGAGCAGTGCAGAGCGACTACTAAGACGAGCAGGGGGGCGAGGCAGGAATTTTACGTTGAGCGGCAGCACGCAGCAAGTAGAGACGCACGCGCACTAGCGTTGCCCGGGGTAGCTGAGTGCTGCAGTAGTCTTGCGGGAAAAAAAAGGCGGTGCGTGTGCTTACTGGTCGACAAGGAGAGGACGTCGTCCACGTCCCGCAGCAACCGCCGTCGTAGCTGCCAGCTTGTCACCTCGCAGAGAGCAGTATAGAGCGACTACTAAGACGACCAGGGGGACGAGACAGGAACTTATACGTTGAACGGCAGCCCGCAGCAAGTAGAGACGCACGCGCACTAGCGTTCCACGGTGTAGCTGAGTGCTGCAGTAGTCTTGCGGGAAAAAAAGCGGTGCGTGTGCTTACTGGTCAACAAGGGGAGGACGTCGTCCACGTCCCGCAGCAACCGCCGTCGTAGCTGCCAGCTTGTTGCCTCGCAGAGAGCAGTCCAGAGCGACTACTAAGACGCGCAGGGGGGCGAGGCAGGAAATTTTACGTTGAGCGGCAGCCCGCAGCAAGTAGACACGCGCGCGCACTAGAGTTGCCCGGGGTAGCTGAGTGCTGTAGTAGTCTTGCGGAAAAAAGAGGTGTGCGTGCTTACTGGTCCACAAGGGGAGGACGTCGTCCACGTCCTGCAGCAACCGCCGTCGTAGCTGCCAGATTGTCGCCTCGCAGAGAGCAGTGCAGAGCGACTACTAAGACGAGCAGGGGGGCGAGGCAGGAATTTTACGTTGAGCGGCAGCACGCAGCAAGTAGAGACGCACGCGCACTAGCGTTGCCCGGGGTTGCTGAGTGCTGCAGTAGTCTTGCGGGAAAAAAAAGGCGGTGCGTGTGCTTACTGGTCGACAAGGAGAGGACGTCGTCCACGTCCCGCAGCAACCGCCGTCGTAGCTGCCAGCTTGTCACCTCGCAGAGAGCAGTATAGAGCGACTACTAAGACGACCAGGGGGACGAGACAGGAACTTATACGTTGAGCGGCAGCCCGCAGCAAGTAGAGACGCGCGCGCACTAACGTTGCCCGGGGTAGCTGAGTGCTGCAGTATTCTTGCGGAAAAAAAGAGGTGCGCGTGCTTACTGGTCCACAAGGGGAGCACGTCGTCCACGTCCCGCAGCAACCGCCGTCGTAGATGCCAGCTTGTCGCCTCGCAGAGAGCAGTGCAGAGCGACTACTAAGACGAGCAGGGGGGCGAGGCAGGAATTTTACGTTGAGCGGCAGCACGCAGCAAGTAGAGACGCACGCGCACTAGCGTTGCCCGTGGTAGCTCGGGACAGTGTCAGGCGGCCGAACTGGCGAGGAGGCCGGCGGTAATTGGGCTCTCGCTTTTTCGGCAAAACGGTAAGTTTCCCCTGCTTACTCACAGCTAATATTAGCTTGAGGTGACTTATAAGGGTATAGGGGTTTCATTCGAGCCGTGGACAGGGCGGAAAGGCGGCTATTTAATATAATTTTCGAACATTCTGGTGGCCGGCCGCAGGGCCCAAAATGGCCATGGCTCATACCCGCTTTTGCTAGCGGGCAATGGCGCGGCCGCAAGTACCAGGAGGAGGAATGCCCGCCGCGAGCGGGCCCTCAGGTTCGGGCGGTTCGCTTCGCTCGGAGGGTGAGGGTTTTTCCCCTCTTGGCGATAGAGTATTAGAGGAAGCCGCTGGAGACTTGGAACAGCTAGAAAGCGGCAAGGAAAAGCAGGCTGGCGAAACAGTCACTCAACCATTGCCCGGCGCGACGCTGGAAGCGGGTATGAGCCCGAATCTTTCGGGACATGTCATTGGACGATTTTTGTGTCTCGAAGAAATGGCCACGCACCAGCGGCGCATTGAAGAGATCATCTTTCACGACAAATCAAAAGTATCTAATCCCATTCGGGCTCAGATTATCACAGAGCTTAATAGTATGGTGCAGCTTTGTGCAGAGATGCATGCAGTGGTGGCGAAGAGTGATGGCGTCGTCGAGGAGCTGCGGCGGCAATTGGATCAGGCGAGGCAGGAGGCTGCTGATCTCCGGCTGCGGGTGGCGACTTCGGCGGCACCGATGGGGGCGCCGCGCTCCTTCGCTGCGGTCGTGCGGGCGGAGGGTCCCGGCGGTCGGGGGCGGTTGACGGGCGGCGGCAGTATCCCGGCGGGCGCCGTGCCGTCATTCGCGCTGGACGCGGCCCGTGGTGAGGCGGTCTCGGAAGGCTCATATCAACCTGGACACATCGCCTTCCTCACGCCTGTTGGTGAGTCTCGTACGCCTGCTAAAGATGTCCTTCGGATATTAAAAGCAAACATAGAGCCGGGCGCAGCGGGTATCGGGGAGGTTACTTTGCGCAGTACACGCTTCGGTGTTACAGTGATAGCCAAGCACAACACTTCCATTGAGAATCTTCGGAAAGCAATTGATCAGGGCACGGTTACCAAAACCAGCTTACTAATGCGTATTCCTGAAAAACGGAAACTGCACATAAAACTCATTGGCTCGGACCCTGAGGTTGCGCCAACACGGCTAATTCAGGAAATCAAAGACCGCAATCCGGATCTACCTATTGATACAGCCACGTGCTATCTTAAAACCACTTTCACGGAACGTAGTGGTAACAAGTCGCACGTTCTTGAATGCTCCCCAAGGTTTTCCACATACTCCTGCGTCGTGGCCGTGTTAATATTGGTTGGACGTCAGCGCGAGTGATAGAGGATCTACATGTCTCGCTGTGCACACACTGCGCGGCATATGGGCATTCACGGCGGTTTTGTCCTGATAAACTGGACGCATCGAAAGCTCTTTGTACGAAGTGTGCTGAACCTCACCTGGCCCAGACGTGCACTGTGCGCATGGGGGACGCCGCAGTGCGCTGCGCGGTGTGCCGGAACGCGGGACGGGAGTCGGCGGGACATCCGGCTGGCGATCGGAGTTGCCCCTCGCTGGCCGAGAGGGTGGCGCGCATTCGTGCGCGTACTGACTATTGCTCGTAGCCGGATTGGAGGCCCGGAGGCACCTGTTGGTATGCGGTCGCGGTGAACCGCGACCGCCTCCTACCGGGTGCATCCTGTTGCCAGCTCAGATTAATGCTGTATTGTTTCACCTTTCATGATGGCTTTTAATCCCAAACTCAAGTTCATACAAGCGAATCTGGACCACACAAAACACGCCATGGCGGTTCTAATTAGGAAAATGGAAACCACGGATATTTCTTTTGCAATAATCAGTGACCCATATGTCCGAGCCAATGAGATCATTGGTATTCCTACTAGTATTCTTCAATTTAATGCAATGCATAAACCTAAAATGACTATATTATGTGCCGCACATGGTTATGATTGTTTTCCAGTGACAATTTCCACGCATGTAGTAGCGGTAACTTTTTCATCTAATTCCGTCGCGTTTACCGTAATCGGGGTCTACGCGCCACCGCACACCGACATCGATACCTACTTAGATAGAATCACTCAATGCCTTGTCCAGATAGGGCCGGGCATGGCAATAATAGCTGGTGATTTTAACGCCAAACATACTCTTTGGGGCCGCGGAGGGTGCGACAGTCGGGGCGCAGCGGTGGTGCAGTTGATGTGTCAACACGGGTTACAGCTATTAAATGACCCTGAATCCGCACCTACATTTGAAAATCATTATAATGCCAGTTGGATTGACATCACCATGGTCAGTTCCTCACTGGCACCTCTAGAATATCAATGGCATGTCAGTAATGAAGAAAGCCTCGCAGAACATAAACATATAGAATTCGGATTTAGTTTGCAAAAGCCACCTCCGTTGAGGCGATTGACACTTGCAGGCCGCGCCCGTGTCCTCCAATCCCTTCGGGACATGCCTTGGTTTTCACTGGTTCAGGGCGCTGACATCCGCTCCGGTTACGCCCTTGAGCTCATTCTCACAAAATTCTACAAATTCTACACCATTTATAACCATCTGATCCACCATAACTCCCGCTTTACCAAACATGGCCCACGTACTCCAAACTCCTGGTGGACCCCGTACCTGGGGGTGGAACGCAACAGGGTACGTGCCATGCGACGTCGTTACCAGCTGGCACGTGACCCGGCCATACGGGCACAGTTGCGGGCCCTGTTTACTCGGGCGCGGGGCACGTACAGGCAACATATCGCCCAGGCACAGGAGAGTGCCGTTAAACGATTTTGTCAAGAGTGCTCGAAAAAGAATATCTTTGGTATACCTTTCCAGAAAGCTTTTAATAAAGTTCGGCCGCCTCTCCATCTGCCGGCGCTTACCCTACCGACTGGCGACAAAACCATGGACACCCTACAGTCAGCAGCTCTGCTCCTTCAGGCTCAGTTCCCGGCGGACGATACGATACAAGATAATGCTTTTCATACGGCTATCCGAATAGTCGCTAACAGCCCAGCGCTGTGCCGTACAGCAGACAGGGCCTTTACTCTCACGGAAATAGAACACGCGATCGCGCAGGGCAGGGACGGTTCCGCCCCTGGTCTCGATGGCGTCACTCTTCCCATGCTCAAAAATATTTTTCAATTTCATCCGACTTTCTTTCAGTTTATATTTAATTCGGCTTTGAAATTGGGTCATTTCCCTTACACTTGGAAAAAGGGCCGCATTATATTTCTTCCTAAACCCGGTCGGCCTCCTGATTTGACCTCATCTTACAGACCTATTGTCATGAATTCTATCTTCGGCAAAATTCTAGAAAGGCGCCCTAATTCTCGCATTTATTTTTTCCTATATTCCCACAATCTTATCCATCCAAACCAATTCGGCTTTACACATGGGAGGAGTGCCGTCATGGCTTTATATGCTCTGCGTGAGCGGCTCCTGCACTTTATACATAAGAAGATACCGGCATTGATTGTAGCACTTGACTTCAGGGGCGCCTTTGACTCCGTCTGGCACCCGCTGGTGTTATATTTTCTGCAAAAACATGGTTGCCCTAGTAATCTGTATAATCTGTTAAGAAGTTTTCTCCGTGACAGACTAATAATATGTCAATCACGTTCGGGCCAGGTGTCTGCGTCGCATACGCTCGGTAGCCCTCAGGGTTCCCCGTTGAGCCCCCTTTTATGGAACATCGTGGTGCGCGGCTTGTTGGAACTTCCAGTTCCACAGGGTGTTGTCATACAGGCATATGCGGACGATATTGTAATTACTATTCCGGGTAAGAACCGGGCGGCCATTGAGAGACTGGCTGAGGTGGTTTTGACCTCTGTAAGTGATTGGGCGCAGGAGACCCGCGTTCATATTAACACGGCAAAATCATTCTTCCTAGCGTTTCCACACGGGTGCAACTCCATGAAAACCAATGCTCTCCGCGTGGCTGTGGGTGCTGACCGGCTACAACGGAAAGAAACTCTCAAAATTCTTGGCGTCGTATTCGATTCCCGATTAGGCTTCAAAGAACATGCGGATTATATTCGTGAGAAATCGGAACTAATGGCTCCCAAAATTACGACATACATAAACATGCACCATTCCATAACTCCCCTCGCGATTCGAGCCTTATATAAACAAGTCGTGCTCCCGGTCATCACCTACGCGGCCCCGGTCTGGTGGCCGGAATTCCCTGGTAGCCTATTAAAGGCCAAACTGATATCGTTACACCGCGTTCCCCTACTTAGTCTCACAGGGGCATACCGTACGACGCGCACATCGGCTTTACAAATCTTATTGCGTGCGGCACCTCTCCCTCTAGAGCTGGAGCGCCTTCGTGCCGAATTCCACTTATTCCTGCTTCGACGTCCTACCTGCTATGGTCCTGCATATTACATTCCCCAAACAGTTGACTTTCCGTACGATCCTTGGATCGATCACCCAGCAGACAGATACCGCTGTTCCTTTGAACGACTCAGCCTTGCGGAGGTGGCCAGGCATTCAACCGAACAGGCTTTACATATATACACTGACGGCTCGTATTCTGAAACTTCTGCGGGGGCGGCGTACGTGGCACTCGACTCCCGAGACAGATTTTGAAAATCGGTAAATTTAAAGTGGAACACGCTGGCGGTGCGTACTGTGCAGAGGCCATAGCATTTCTAGAAGCCCTCAATTATGTGACCGTGTTACGACCTCACAGGCCTGTTAAGATCTATTCTGATTGCCTATCCCTACTGTCAGCGATCGCCGCACTGCGGTCGGTTGATTCCCGTGCCGTTAATATTAAGCGAGTGCTCCGCGACTTGTCAACATATACAGCGATCAAATTATATTATGTACGGGGTCACTCAGGGGTACTCGGCAATGAACTGGCGGATGAGGCGGCAGCGAGTGCTGCGCGATACGGCGTATCGCGCCGTGCTCTTCTATCTATCCGCTCTCTTAGGACAAAATTTTATCAGCAGATGGAACACGACTGGCAACGTGAATGGGCCACGGAGAACGCCAGTACGGCTACATACTTGTGGATACCTGAAATTAAATCTATACCTGTCTTTTTTTCCCCCTCATAAATCCTTAGTTCACATTATTACTGGACACGGCCGCTTCCCATATTACCTCACCGTTTCAATCTCGCTCCCCATACCTTGTGCGCCTGTGGGCTGGTCTGCCAATCTTTTGAACATTATCTGACTGAATGCCACATTACGGCGGCACTCGCGAGGCATCTTGCGGGCGTGCCGGTGGGCCGTCTTGACGCGACCTCATACAAGCATATTTTGGGGCCTAAGCGCAACCGGGCACTTCTTATTCGAATGGCTCACCTTATTGGTGGCTCGTTGCCGGATTATCCGCGGGGCGGCCCGCGGGTGGATGCGTCGTAGGTCGCGCTGTCTGCCACACGTTTCTGTGAATGCGTAGAATACCACTTTCATTTCCTCGCACACACCATCGAATGCGTCTCAGTTCCAAGTGCATCTGGGTTGGAGCATCTTGTTCTACAGGCAGTAGGCTCCTGTTTTTGGATGCCAACTTTACATTTCGAGGGTGTATACCGGTCCACATCTCGAGTGCCAACGCACAGCCAGACGTGCATGCCCAGTGTCGTGGCTGACACTAAATCCAGCGACTGGGACGGCCGTCAACTTTGCTCCGGCAAAGGGATGGGTCAGCTTATACTGCTGCCAACCTCTTCCAGTCCTTGATGCACGTACCCGGACGGCTGGGGATCGTGGCGGACCCTTACTCCAGCGACTCGGAGGGGCATGCGGACGCCTAATCGGCTCCGAAGTCAAAAGCCAATTACGGGTTCGCCCTACCCGTCTTGCACTCGGCATCAGGTTCACACACGTCTCATCCAGGTTCACACACGTGTGACAGATGGCGACCCGCATGCCCTTCCATACCTTAATGGTGGCTCTGTCGCAAGTCTTACCCGCAAGGGCTTCAGCGCCTGCGTGATCTCCCTCGTACTGCATTGCGGCAATGCCCACCCAGAATGCGCCGGAACACGAATTTACAATTCATTTATAGGCCCACGCTGACCTTTGCTGTTACACTCTTGACAGGTGTCGAGCGCCATTCATTCGTGTGCGCGGGCGGCGGGCCTGCCGTGGCTCTGCGCTGCGCGCCTCCCCGTCGGGCATTAGACGGCAACCGATGACGAGAGCAAACAGGCGCACGAATGCTACAAAACGAGGTCAATTATTCCACACCTGCGTGGGCTGGCTTAAGTCATTACCTTCAGCAGCCGACCATTGCCTGCTTGATTAATCTGTGCGCATCCGGGGGACCGGGTTTCGCACGTGTCGCGGTGCCGCGGGCTCTGGGGTGGCTTCGCGGTGCTGTGTCAGTCGAGTACCTGTTCAAATGTATTTGCATAAGGTCTGCTCGTACTAGACCATACCTCAGCCCACACTAGCACAAAGCTCAGGAAATGCCTTCGGACCCTTATAGGTGTGTCGCCTGGATTATCCCTTACTTCTTCCTGTACTCTTAGTTTTCTTCTTCATTCTATTGTACACAACTTTCGGCCGCCACGGCGTCCTAACTTCTCGCTTTTCAGAATGTG
Organism: Dermacentor variabilis; assembly: GCF_050947875.1. Taxonomy (NCBI): domain Eukaryota; kingdom Metazoa; phylum Arthropoda; class Arachnida; order Ixodida; family Ixodidae; genus Dermacentor; species Dermacentor variabilis. The sequence goes on from NC_134575.1 coordinate 160,014,244, forward strand.
GATGGGAGGGGCAGCTGCTGTTCTAGACAGACAGACCAATAGCTGCAGTTTACAGTAAGGGGCTAGTTCGACGTATATCTTGGCTCGGCTAATCAGTATTACCAGTCTCTTCCAAAAAAAAAACTACAATCCATGGCGACCACTCTATACATCCACGTGCGCCTGCTTCCCAGCTGGTCCGTGCGTGGATGGGAGGGGACAGTTGCCCACAATGAAGGACAGTCTTATCTCAGTGGCCCATTCAGCACGCCACATTGTTCTTCTCTTGGGAACAAACATTTCTATCCACCTACAATTTCATACTATTCTGAGTTGTCTCATTAATTATCCTTTGATCGCCAACGTACATTCTACTGGTCCATCCATATTGGACCAGTCGAGTTACCACTGATTCAATTTCAAGTTTTACAGTGTTCTTCAGCACAGGCATATCCAGTCTTTCCTGCTTTCGGAAGTCCAGGCCGACCCAGGCCATACCCACATCGGGCACCTGGTCTCTGTCATCTCATCATCGAGTCACCTTCTCCATTACTTGAATAACGCTTTATGCGCAGTTTTCTTGTCCTCGCCGAAGGAACATTGGGACACCTGCAGTTACCGTGCCCTCTCTTCTTTTTTCAATTGGCTTTTACCTTCAATTCGTCCTTTGGGTTACCACCCCTCATTTTTTATATTTAATTGGCTTTAAACCCGTTATTGCTTTCAGTAGGTACGGGTCTCCCCACTTTTCTTTAGTTTGTTTTCTTTTCGGGGAAAAGACGAATTCCGGGGTAGCTGAGTGCTGCAGTAGTCTTGCGGGAAAAAAAGCGGTGCGTGTGCTTACTGGTCGACAAGGGGAGGACGTCGTCCACGTCCCGCAGCAACCGCCGTCGTAGCTGCCAGCTTGTAGCCTCGCAGAGAGCAGTCCAGAGCGACTACTAAGACGAGCAGGGGGGCGAGGCAGGAACTTTTACGTTGAGCGGCAGCCCGCAGCAAGTAGAGACGCACGCGCACTAGCGTTCCACGGTGTAGCTGAGTGCTGCAGTAGTCCTGCGGGAAAAAAAGCGGTGCGTGTGCTTACTGGTCAACAAGGGGAGGACGTCGTCCACGTCCCGCAGCAACCGCCGTCGTAGCTGCCAGCTTGTTGCCTCGCAGAGAGCAGTCCAGAGCGACTACTAAGACGAGCAGGGGGGCGAGGCAGGAAATTTTACGTTGAGCGGCAGCCCGCAGCAAGTAGACACGCACGCGAACTAGCGTTGCCCGGAGTAGCTGAGTGCTGCAGTAGTCTTGCGGAAGAAAAACGGTGGGCGTGCTTACTGGTCGACAAGGGGAGGACGTCGTCCACCTCCCGCAGCAACCGCCGTCGTAGCTGCCAGCTTCTCGCCTCACAGAGAGCAGTCCAGAGCGAATACTAAGACGAGCAGGGGAGCAAGCAGGAGCTTTTACGTTGAGCGGCAGCCCGCAGCAAGTAGAGACGCGCGCGCACTAGCGTTGCCCGGGGTAGCTGAGTGCTGCAGTAGTCTTGCGGGAAAAAAAAGCGGTGCGCGTGCTTACTGGTCGACAAGGGGAGGACATGGTCCACGTCCCGCAGCAACCGCCGTCTTAGCTGCCAGCTTGTCGCCTCGCAGAGAGCAGTCCAGAGCGACTACTAAGACGAGTAGGGGGGCGAGGCAGGAAATTTTCCGTTGAGCGGCGGCCCGCAGCAAGTAGACACGCACGCGAACTAGCGTTGCCCGGGGTAGTTGAGTGCTGCAGTAGTCTTGCGGAAAAAAAAAGCTGTGGGCGTGCTTACTGGACGACAAGGGGAGGACGTCGTCCACGTCCCGCAGCAACCGCCGTCTTAGCTGCCAGCTTGTCGCCTCGCAGAGAGCAGTCCAGAGCGACTACTAAGACGAGCAGGGGGGCGAGGCAGGAAATTTTACGTTGAGCGGCAGCCCGCAGCAAGTAGACACGCACGCGAACTAGCGTTGCCCGGGGTAGCTGAGTGCTGCAGTAGTCTTGCGGAAAAATAAGCGGTGGGCGTGCTTACTGGTCGACAAGGGGAGGACGTCGTCCACGTCCCGCAGCAACTGCCGTCGTAGCGCCCAGCTTGTCGCCTCGCAGAGAGCAGTCCAGAGCGACAGCTAAGACGAGCAGGGGGGCGAGGCAGGAACTTTTACGATTAGCGGCAGCCCGCAGCAAGTAGACACGCACGCGAACTAGCGTTGCCCGGGGCAGCGGAGTGCTGCAGTATTCTTGCGGAAAAAAAAGCGGTGCGCGTGCTTACTGGTCGACAAGGGGAGGACGTCGTCCACGTCCCGCAGCATCTGCCGTCGTAGCTGCCAGCTTGTCGCCTCGCGGAGAGCAGTCCAGAGCGACTGCTAAGACGAGGAGGGGGGCGAGGCACGAACTTTTACGTTGGGCGGCAGCCCGCAGCAAGTAGACACGCACGCGAACTAGCGTTGCCCGGGGTAGCTGAGTGCTGCAGTAGTCTTGCGGAAAAAAATAGCGGTGGGCGTGCTTACTGGTCGACACGGAGAGGACGTCGTCCACGTCCCGCAGCAATCGCCGTCGTAGCTGCCAGCTTGTCGCCTCACAGAGAGCAGTCCAGAGCGACTACTAAGCCGAGCAGGGGGGCGAGGCAGGAACTTTTACGTTCAGAGGCAGCCCGCAGCAAGTAGAGACGCACGCGCACTATCGTTGCCCGGGGTAGCTGAGTGCTGCAGTAGTCTTACGGGGAAAAAAAGCGGCGCGCGTGCTTACTGGTCGACAATGGGAGGACGTCGTCCACGTCGCGCAGCAACCGTCGTCGTAGCTGCCAGCTTGTCGCCTCGCAGAGAGCAGTCCAGAGCGATTACTAAGACGAGCAGAGGGGCGAGGCAGGAGCTTTTACGTTGAGCGGCAGCTCGCAGCAAGTAGAGACGCGCGTGCACTAGCGTTGCCCGAGGTAGCTGAGTGCTGCAGTAGTCTTGCGAAAAGAAGCGGTGCGTGTGCTTACTGGTCGACAAAGGTTGGACGTCGTCCACGTCCCGCAGCAACTGCCGTCGTAGCTGCCAGCTTGTCGCCTCGCAGAGAGCAGTCCAGAGCGACTACTAAGACGAGCAGGGGGGCGAGGCAGGAACCTTTACGTTGAGTGGGAGCCCACAGCAAGTAGAGACGCACGCGCACTAGCTTTGCGCGGGGTAGCTTAGTGCTGCAGTAGTCTTGCGGGAAAAAAAAGCGGTGCGAGTACATACTGGTCGACAAGGGGAGGACGTCGTCCACGTCCCACAGTGACCGCCGTCGTAGCTGCCAGCTTGTCGCCTCGCAGAGAGCAGTCGAGAGCGACTACTAAGACGAGCAGGGGGATGAGCAAGTAGACACGCACTCGCACTAGCGTTGCCCGGGGTAGCTGAGTGCTGCAGTAGTCTTGCGGGAAAAAGAAAAAGCGGTGCGCGCTGTTACTGGTCGACAAGGGGAGGACGTCCTCCTCGTCCCGCAGCAACCGCCGTTGCAGCTGCCAGCTTGTCGCCTCGCAGAGAGCAGTCCAGAGTGACTACTAAGAAGAGCAGGGGTGCGAGGCAGGAACTTTTATGTTGAGCGGCAGCCCGCAGCAAGTAGAGACGCACGCGCACTAGCGTAGCCCGGGGTAGCTGAGTGCTGCAGTAGTGTTGCGGAAAAAAAAGCGGTGGGCGTGCTTACTGGTCGACAAGGGGAGGACGTCGTCCACGTCCCGCAGCAACCGCCGTTGTAACTGCCAGCTTGTCCCCTCGCAGAGAGCAGTCCAGAGCGACTACTAAGACGAGCTGGGGGGCGAGGCAGCAACTTTTACGTTGAGCGGCAGCCCGCAGCAAGTAGAGACGCACGCGCACTAGCGTTGCCCGGGGTAGCTGAGTGCTGCAGTAGTCTTGCGGGAAAAAAAGCGGTGCGCGTGCTTAATGATCGACAAAGGGAGGTCGTCGTCCACGTCCCGCAGCAACCGCCGTCGTCGCTGCCAGCTTGTTGCCTCGCAGAGAGCAGTCCTGAGCGACTACTAAGACGAGCAGGGGGGCGAGGCGGGAACATTTACGTTGAGCGGTAGCCCGCAGCAAGTAGAGACGCACGCGCACTAGCGTTGCCCGGAATAGCTGAGTGCTGCAGTAGTCTTGCGGAAAAAAATAGCGGTGGGCGTGCTTACTGGTCGACACGGAGAGGACGTCGTCCACGTCCCGCAGCAATCGCCGTCGTAGCTGCCAGCTTGTCGCCTCACAGAGAGCAGTCCAGAGCGACTACTAAGCCGAGCAGGGGGGCGAGGCAGGAACTTTTACGTTCAGAGGCAGCCCGCAGCAAGTAGAGACGCACGCGCACTATCGTTGCCCGGGGTAGCTGAGTGCTGCAGTAGTCTTACGGGGAAAAAAAGCGGCGCGCGTGCTTACTGGTCGACAATGGGAGGACGTCGTCCACGTCGCGCAGCAACCGTCGTCGTAGCTGCCAGCTTGTCGCCTCGCAGAGAGCAGTCCAGAGCGATTACTAAGACGAGCAGAGGGGCGAGGCAGGAGCTTTTACGTTGAGCGGCAGCTCGCAGCAAGTAGAGACGCGCGTGCACTAGCGTTGCCCGAGGTAGCTGAGTGCTGCAGTAGTCTTGCGAAAAGAAGCGGTGCGTGTGCTTACTGGTCGACAAAGGTTGGACGTCGTCCACGTCCCGCAGCAACTGCCGTCGTAGCTGCCAGCTTGTCGCCTCGCAGAGAGCAGTCCAGAGCGACTACTAAGACGAGCAGGGGGGCGAGGCAGGAACCTTTACGTTGAGTGGGAGCCCACAGCAAGTAGAGACGCACGCGCACTAGCTTTGCGCGGGGTAGCTTAGTGCTGCAGTAGTCTTGCGGGAAAAAAAAGCGGTGCGAGTACATACTGGTCGACAAGGGGAGGACGTCGTCCACGTCCCACAGTGACCGCCGTCGTAGCTGCCAGCTTGTCGCCTCGCAGAGAGCAGTCGAGAGCGACTACTAAGACGAGCAGGGGGATGAGCAAGTAGACACGCACTCGCACTAGCGTTGCCCGGGGTAGCTGAGTGCTGCAGTAGTCTTGCGGGAAAAAGAAAAAGCGGTGCGCGCTGTTACTGGTCGACAAGGGGAGGACGTCCTCCTCGTCCCGCAGCAACCGCCGTTGCAGCTGCCAGCTTGTCGCCTCGCAGAGAGCAGTCCAGAGTGACTACTAAGAAGAGCAGGGGTGCGAGGCAGGAACTTTTATGTTGAGCGGCAGCCCGCAGCAAGTAGAGACGCACGCGCACTAGCGTAGCCCGGGGTAGCTGAGTGCTGCAGTAGTCTTGCGGAAAAAAAAGCGGTGGGCGTGCTTACTGGTCGACAAGGGGAGGACGTCGTCCACGTCCCGCAGCAACCGCCGTTGTAACTGCCAGCTTGTCCCCTCGCAGAGAGCAGTCCAGAGCGACTACTAAGACGAGCTGGGGGGCGAGGCAGCAACTTTTACGTTGAGCGGCAGCCCGCAGCAAGTAGAGACGCACGCGCACTAGCGTTGCCCGGGGTAGCTGAGTGCTGCAGTAGTCTTGCGGGAAAAAAAGCGGTGCGCGTGCTTAATGATCGACAAAGGGAGGTCGTCGTCCACGTCCCGCAGCAACCGCCGTCGTCGCTGCCAGCTTGTTGCCTCGCAGAGAGCAGTCCTGAGCGACTACTAAGACGAGCAGGGGGGCGAGGCGGGAACATTTACGTTGAGCGGTAGCCCGCAGCAAGTAGAGACGCACGCGCACTAGCGTTGCCCGGAATAGCTGAGTGCTGCAGTAGTCTTGCGGGAAAAAAAAAGCGGTGCGCGTGCTTACTGGTCGATAAGCGGAGGACGTCGTCCACGTCCCGCAGCAACCGCCGTCTTAGCTGCCAGCTTGTCGCCTCGCAGAGAGCAGTCCAGAGCGACTACTAAGACGAGCGGGGGGGCGAGGCAGGACATTTTACGTTGAGCGGCAGCCCGCAGCAAGTAGACACGCACGCGAACCAGCGTTGCCCGGGGTAGCTGAGTGCTGCAGTAGTCTTACGGGGAAAAAAAGCGGTGCGCGTGCTTACTGGTCGACAAGGGGAGGACGACGTCAACGTCGCGCAGCAACCGTCGTCGTTGCTGCCAGCTTGTCGCCTCGCAGAGAGCAGTCCAGAGCGATTACTAAGACGAGAATGGGGGCGAGGCAGGAGCTTTTACGTTGAGCGGCAGCCCGCAGCAAGTAGCGACGCGCGCGCACTAGCGTTGCCCGGGGTAGCTGAGTGCTGCAGTAGTCTTGCGGGAAAAAAAGCGGTGCGCGTGCTTAATGATCGACAAAGGGAGGTCGTCGTCCACGTCCCGCAGCAACCGCCGTCGTCGCTGCCAGCTTGGCGCCTCACAGAGAGCAGTCCAGAGCGACTACTAAGACGAGCAGGGGATGAGGCCGGAACATTTAGTTTGAGCGGCAGGTCCGCCGCAAATAGAGACGCACGCGCACTAGCGTTGCCCGGAATAGCTGAGTGCTGCAGTAGTCTTGCGGAAAAAAATAGCGGTGGGCGTGCTTACTGGTCGACACGGAGAGGACGTCGTCCACGTCCCGCAGCAATCGCCGTCGTAGCTGCCAGCTTGTCGCCTCACAGAGAGCAGTCCAGAGCGACTACTAAGCCGAGCAGGGGGGCGAGGCAGGAACTTTTACGTTCAGAGGCAGCCCGCAGCAAGTAGAGACGCACGCGCACTATCGTTGCCCGGGGTAGCTGAGTGCTGCAGTAGTCTTACGGGGAAAAAAAGCGGCGCGCGTGCTTACTGGTCGACAATGGGAGGACGTCGTCCACGTCGCGCAGCAACCGTCGTCGTAGCTGCCAGCTTGTCGCCTCGCAGAGAGCAGTCCAGAGCGATTACTAAGACGAGCAGAGGGGCGAGGCAGGAGCTTTTACGTTGAGCGGCAGCTCGCAGCAAGTAGAGACGCGCGTGCACTAGCGTTGCCCGAGGTAGCTGAGTGCTGCAGTAGTCTTGCGAAAAGAAGCGGTGCGTGTGCTTACTGGTCGACAAAGGTTGGACGTCGTCCACGTCCCGCAGCAACTGCCGTCGTAGCTGCCAGCTTGTCGCCTCGCAGAGAGCAGTCCAGAGCGACTACTAAGACGAGCAGGGGGGCGAGGCAGGAACCTTTACGTTGAGTGGGAGCCCACAGCAAGTAGAGACGCACGCGCACTAGCTTTGCGCGGGGTAGCTTAGTGCTGCAGTAGTCTTGCGGGAAAAAAAAGCGGTGCGAGTACATACTGGTCGACAAGGGGAGGACGTCGTCCACGTCCCACAGTGACCGCCGTCGTAGCTGCCAGCTTGTCGCCTCGCAGAGAGCAGTCGAGAGCGACTACTAAGACGAGCAGGGGGATGAGCAAGTAGACACGCACTCGCACTAGCGTTGCCCGGGGTAGCTGAGTGCTGCAGTAGTCTTGCGGGAAAAAGAAAAAGCGGTGCGCGCTGTTACTGGTCGACAAGGGGAGGACGTCCTCCTCGTCCCGCAGCAACCGCCGTTGCAGCTGCCAGCTTGTCGCCTCGCAGAGAGCAGTCCAGAGTGACTACTAAGAAGAGCAGGGGTGCGAGGCAGGAACTTTTATGTTGAGCGGCAGCCCGCAGCAAGTAGAGACGCACGCGCACTAGCGTAGCCCGGGGTAGCTGAGTGCTGCAGTAGTCTTGCGGAAAAAAAAGCGGTGGGCGTGCTTACTGGTCGACAAGGGGAGGACGTCGTCCACGTCCCGCAGCAACCGCCGTTGTAACTGCCAGCTTGTCCCCTCGCAGAGAGCAGTCCAGAGCGACTACTAAGACGAGCTGGGGGGCGAGGCAGCAACTTTTACGTTGAGCGGCAGCCCGCAGCAAGTAGAGACGCACGCGCACTAGCGTTGCCCGGGGTAGCTGAGTGCTGCAGTAGTCTTGCGGGAAAAAAAGCGGTGCGCGTGCTTAATGATCGACAAAGGGAGGTCGTCGTCCACGTCCCGCAGCAACCGCCGTCGTCGCTGCCAGCTTGTTGCCTCGCAGAGAGCAGTCCTGAGCGACTACTAAGACGAGCAGGGGGGCGAGGCGGGAACATTTACGTTGAGCGGTAGCCCGCAGCAAGTAGAGACGCACGCGCACTAGCGTTGCCCGGAATAGCTGAGTGCTGCAGTAGTCTTGCGGGAAAAAAAAGCGGTGCGCGTGCTTACTGGTCGATAAGCGGAGGACGTCGTCCACGTCCCGCAGCAACCGCCGTCTTAGCTGCCAGCTTGTCGCCTCGCAGAGAGCAGTCCAGAGCGACTACTAAGACGAGCGGGGGGGCGAGGCAGGACATTTTACGTTGAGCGGCAGCCCGCAGCAAGTAGACACGCACGCGAACCAGCGTTGCCCGGGGTAGCTGAGTGCTGCAGTAGTCTTACGGGGAAAAAAAGCGGTGCGCGTGCTTACTGGTCGACAAGGGGAGGACGACGTCAACGTCGCGCAGCAACCGTCGTCGTTGCTGCCAGCTTGTCGCCTCGCAGAGAGCAGTCCAGAGCGATTACTAAGACGAGAATGGGGGCGAGGCAGGAGCTTTTACGTTGAGCGGCAGCCCGCAGCAAGTAGCGACGCGCGCGCACTAGCGTTGCCCGGGGTAGCTGAGTGCTGCAGTAGTCTTGCGGGAAAAAAAGCGGTGCGCGTGCTTAATGATCGACAAAGGGAGGTCGTCGTCCACGTCCTGCAGCAACCGCCGTCGTCGCTGCCAGCTTGGCGCCTCACAGAGAGCAGTCCAGAGCGACTACTAAGACGAGCAGGGGATGAGGCCGGAACATTTAGTTTGAGCGGCAGGTCCGCCGCAAATAGAGACGCACGCGCACTAGCGTTGCCCGGGGTAGCTGAGTGCTGCAGTAGTCTTGCGAAAAAAAAAGCGGTGCGCGTGCTTACCGGTCGACAAGGGGAGGACGTCGTCCACGTCTCGCAGCAACCGCCGTCGTAGCTGCCAGCTTGTTGCCTCGCAGAGAGCAGTCCAGAGCGACTACTAAGCCGAGCTGGGGGGCGAGGCAGGAGTTTTACGTTGAGCGGTAGCCCGCAGCAAGTAGAGACGCGCGCGCACTAGCGTTGCCTGGGGTAGCTGAGTGCTGCAGTAGTCTTGCGGAAAAAAAAAGCGGTGCGCGTGCTTACTGGTCGACAAGGGGAGGGCGTCGTCCACGTCCCGCAGCAACTGCCGTCGTAGCGCCCAGCTTGTCGCCTCGCAGAGAGCAGTCCAGAGCGACAGCTAAGACGAGCAGGGGGGCGAGGCAGGAACTTTTACGATTAGCGGCAGCCCGCAGGAAGTAGACACGCACGCGAACTAGCGTTGCCCGGGGCAGCGGAGTGCTGCAGTATTCTTGCGGAAAAAAAAGCGATGTGCGTGCTTACTGGTCGACAAGGGGAGGACGTCGTCCACGTCCCGCAGCATCTGCCGTCGTAGCTGCCAGCTTGTCGCCTCACAGAGAGCAGTCCAGAGCCACTACTAAGCCGAGCAGGGGGGCGAGGCAGGAACTTTTACGTTCAGAGGCAGCCCGCAGCAAGTAGAGACGCACGCGCACTATCGTTGCCCGGGGTAGCTGAGTGCTGCAGTAGTCTTACGGGGAAAATAGCGGCGCGCGTGCTTACTGGTCGACAATGGGAGGACGTCGTCCACGTCGCGCAGCAACCGTCGTCGTAGCTGCCAGCTTGTCGCCTCGCATAGAGCAGTCCAGAGCGATTACTAAGACGAGCAGGGGGGCGAGGCAGGAGCATTTACGTTGAGCGGCAGCTCGCAGCAAGTAGAGACGCACGCGCACTAGCGTTGCCCGGGTTTGCTGAGTGCTGCAGTAGTCTTGCGGAAAAATAAGCGGTGGGCGTGCTTACTGGTCGACATGGGGAGGACGTCGTCCACGTCCCGCAGCAACCGCCGTCGTAGCTGCCAGCTTGTTGCCTCGCAGAGAGCAGTCCAGAGCGACTACTAAGACGAGCAGGGGGGCGAGGCAGGAACATTTACGTTGAGCGGCAGCCCGCAGCAAGTAGAGACGCCCGCGCACTAGCGTTGCCCGGGGTAGCTGAGTGCTGCAGTAGTCTTGCGGGAAAAAAAAGCGGTGCGCGTGCTTACTGGTCGACAAGCGGAGGACGTCGTCCACGTCCCGCAGCAACCGCCGTCTTAGCTGCCAGCTTGTCGCCTCGCAGAGAGCCGTCCAGAGCGACTACCAAGACGAGCAGGGGGGCGAGGCAGGACATTTTAAGTTGAGCGGCAGCCCGCAGCAAGTAGACACGCACGCGAACTAGCGTTGCCCGGGGTAGCTGAGTGCTGCAGTAGTCTTGCGGGAAAAAAAGCGGTGGGCGTGCTTACTGGTCGACAAGGGGAGGACGTCGTCCGCGTCCCGCAGCAACGGCCGTCGTAGCTGCCAGCTTGTCGCCTCACAGAGAGCAGTCCAGAGCGACTACTAAGCCGAGCAGGGAGGCGAGGCAGGAACTTTTACGTTCAGAGGCAGCCGCAGCAAGTAGAGACGCACGCGCACTATCGTTGCCCGGGGTAGCTGAGTGCTGCAGTAGTCTTATGGGGAAAAAAGCGGTGCGCGTGCTTACTGGTCGACAAGGGGAGGACGTCGTCAACGTCGCGCAGCAACCGTCGTCGTAGCTGCCAGCTTGTCGCCTCGCAGAGAGCAGTTCAGAGCGATTACTAAGACGAGAAGGGGGGCGAGGCAGGAGCTTTTACGTTGAGCGGCAGCCCGCAGCAAGTAGCGACGCGCGCGCACTAGCGTTGCCCGGGGTAGCTGAGTGCTGCAGTAGTCTTGCGGAAAAAAAAGCGGTGCGCGTGCTTACTGGTCGACAAGGGGAGGACGCCGTCCACGTCCCGCCGCACCCGCCGTCGTAGCTGCCAGCTTGTCGCCTCGCAGAGAGCAGTCCAGAGCGACTACTAAGACGAGCAGGGGGGCGAGGCAGGAAATTCTACGTTGAGCGGCAGCCCGCAGCAAGTAGACACGCACGCGAGCTAGCGTTGCCCGGGGTAGCTGAGTGCTGCAGTAGTCTTGCGGAAAAAAAAAGCGGTGGGCGTGCTTACCTGTCGACAAGGGGAGGACGTCGTCCACGTCCCGCAGCAACTGCCGTCGTAGCTGCCAGCTTGTCGCCTCGCAGAGAGCAGTCCAGTGCGACTACTAAGACGAGCAGGGGGGCGAGGCAGGAACATTTACGTTGAACGGTAGCCCGCAGCAAGTAGAGACGCAAGCGGACAAGCGCTGCCCCGGGTAGCATAGTGCTGCACTAGTCTTGCGGGAAAAAAAGCGGTGCGTGTGTTTACGGGTCGACAAGGGGAGGACGTCGTCCACGTCCCGCAACAACCGCCGTCGTAGCTGCCAGCTTGTCGCCTCGCAGAGTGCAGTCCAGAGCGACTACTAAGACGAGCTGGGGGGCGAGGCAGCAACTTTTACGTTGAGCGGCAGCCCGCAGCAGTAGAGACGCACGCGCACTAGCGTTGCCCGGGGTAGCTGAGTGCTGCAGTAGTCTTGCGGGAAAAAAGCGGTGCGCGTGCTTAATGATCGGCAAAGGGAGGTCGTCGTCCACGTCCCGCAGCAACCGCCGTCGTCGCTGCAGCTTGTCGCCTCACAGAGAGCAGTCCAGAGCGACTACTAAGACGAGCAGGGGGGCGAAGCAGAAATTTTACGTTGAGCGGCAGCCCACAGCAAGTAGAGATGCACACGCACTAGCGTTGCGCGTGGTAGCTGAGTGCAGCAGTAGTCTTGCGGGAAAAAAAAGGAGGTGCGCGTGCTTACTGGTCGACAAGGGGAGGACGTCGACCATGTCCCGCAGCAACCGCCGGGGTAGCTACCACCTTGTCGACTCGCAGAGAGCAGTCCAGAGCGACTACTAAGACGAGCAGGGGGTGAGGCCGGAACATTTAGTTTGAGCGGCAGCCCGCCGCAAGTAGAGACGCACGCGCACTAGCGTTGCCCGGGGTAGCTGAGTGCTGCAGTAGTCTTGCGGAAAAAAAAAGCGGTGCGCGTGCTTACTGGTCGACAAGGGGAGGACGTCGTCCACGTTCCGCAGCAACCGCCGTCGTAGCTGCCAGCTTGTCGCCTCGCAGAGAGCAGTCCAGAGCGACTACTAAGCCGAGCTGGGGGGCGAGGCAGGAGTTTTACGTTGAGCGGTAGCCCGCAGCAAGTAGAGACGCGCGCGCACTAGCGTTGCCTGGGGTAGCTGAGTGCTGCAGTAGTCTTGCGGAAAAAAAGCGGTGCGCGTGCTTACTGGTCGACAAGGGGAGGGCGTCGTCCACGTCCCGCAGCAACTGCCGTCGTAGCGCCCAGCTTGTCGCCTCGCAGAGAGCAGTCCAGAGCGACAGCTAAGACGAGCAGGGGGGCGAGGCAGGAACTTTTACGATTAGCGGCAGCCCGGAGCAAGTAGACACGCACGCGAACTAGCGTTGCCCGGGGCAGCGGAGTGCTGCAGTATTCTTGCGGGAAAAAAAGCGGTGCGAGTACATACTGGTCGACACGGAGAGGACGTCGTCCACGTCCCGCAGCAATCGCCGTCGTAGCTGCCAGCTTGTCGCCTCACAGAGAGCAGTCCAGAGCGACTACTAAGCCGAGCAGGGGGGCGAGGCAGGAACTTTTACGTTCAGAGGCAGCCCGCAGCAAGTAGAGACGCACGCGCACTATCGTTGCCCGGGGTAGCTGAGTGCTGCAGTAGTCTTACGGGGAAAAAAAGCGGCGCGCCTGCTTACTGGTCGACAATGGGAGGACGTCGTCCACGTCGCGCAGGAACCGTCGTCGTAGCTGCCAGCTTGTCGCCTCGCAGAGAGCAGTCCAGAGCGATTACTAAGACGAGCAGGGAGGCGAGGCAGGAGCTTTTACGTTGAGCGGCAGCTCGCAGCAAGTAGAGACGCGCGCGCACTAGCGTTGCCCGGGGTAGCTGAGTGCTGCAGTAGTCTTGCGAAAAGAAGCGGTGCGTGTGCTTACTGGTCGACAAGGGTTGGACGTCGTCCACGTCCCGCAGCAACTGCCGTCGTAGCTGCCAGCTTGTCGCCTCGCAGAGAGCAGTCCAGAGCGACTACTAAGACGAGCAGGGGGGCGAGGCAGGAACCTTTACGTTGAGTGGGAGCCCACAGCAAGTAGAGACGCACGCGCACTAGCTTTGCCCGGGGTAGCTTAGTGCTGCAGTAGTCTTGCGGGAAAAAAAAGCGGTGCGAGTACATACTG